>NC_090035.1:5145491-5445491 GCF_037176765.1 Anolis sagrei
TGGAAGCACATGGTTTCCAAATTGTGCTTCTGTTTACAAAATGGAGCTTTTGAGAAAGGCTGCAATCTTTTTGCACAGTCCAAAAATAGGTTTGCAAACGAGAAGGGATGATATTTCTGTCTTTTCGACGGTTGCAAATCCTAGAACGATATCTCTTACGGCAAACTGCAAAACTTGTGGAAGTGGCTTTGGAAGCACAATTTGGAAAGGTTGTTTACAAAATGGAGCAAGCCTGGAATCTTTGTGCGCAGTCCGAAAATAGGTTTGCAAAGACAGGGATGATATTTCCGTCTTTTCGACAGTTGCAAATCCTAGAACGACGTCTCTTACGGCAAACTGCAAAACTTGTGGAAGTGGCTTTGGAAGCACAATTTGGAAATATTGTTTACAAAATGGAGCTTTTGAGAAAGGCTGCAATCTTTTTGCACAGTTCGAAAATAGGTTTGCAAACGAGAAGGATGATATTTCCCTCTTTTCGACAGTTGCAAATCCTAGAACGACGTCTCTTACGGCAAACCCCAAACGCTGTTGTTTGGTTGGGCGCATCCTCGAAATTATCTGTTTTCATTTGAGTCTCGTTAATCTCGGTGGCCGGAGCCTTTGTCTGGGGTGCATTCCTCTTAACACGACCCACGGCATTTGATATTTGCAATGTATTGCGATGTATTTGTGTTTGGGGTTTGTTTTTGGAGTCGAGTCTTGGTTTGCTGTTCGCTGTGAAACCTTTTTGGCAACCTTCGCAATGAAGGCTTCACAGTGGCAGCTCTTGCTCGCTCGAACAGCTGGGCGAGGATGTATTTTTAAACCTCCCTATTTCCTTTTTTTTGTTGCTCTGACCGCTCCCCTTTTGCAATCTCCGCCATCAGCCATTGGAGAATGTGCAACCTTGGTAGGAAAAAATACATGTTTTGCAAGACGATTCGGAGAGTTTTCCTCCTTTACGATTGCAAATAAAAATGACGGCGTCCTTTGCAAAACCGGGCCGCTTTGAAAACAAACCCTTTCCTTGCAAAATTGAATGTATCGTCGAAGGCTTTCATGGCCAGAATCAATAGGTTGTTGTAGGTTTTTTCGGGCTATATGGCCATGTCCTAGAGGCATTCTCTCCTGACGTTTCGCCTGCATCTATGGCAAGCATCCTCCGAGGTTGTGAGGTTCTGTTTTCATCTTTCATCTTTGAGTTTACAGTGTTCTTTGGATGTAGGCGAACTACAACTCCAAAACTCAAGGCAAAACCCACCTAACCCTTCCAGTATTTTCTGTTGGTCATGGGAGAACTGTGTGCCAAGTTTGGTTCAATTCCATCACTGGTGGAGTTCAGAATGCTCTTCGATTGTAGGTGAACTATAAATCCCAGCAACTACAACTCCCTAATGTCAAGGTCTATTTCCCCCAAACTCCACCAGAGTTCACATTTGGGCATATTGAGTATCAGTGCCAAGTTTGGTCCAGATCTATCATTGTTTGAGTCCACAGTACTCTCTGGATGTAGGTGAACTACAACTCCCAAATTCAAGGTCAATGCCCACCAAACCCTTCCAATATTTTCTGTTGTTCAAGGGAGTTCTGTGTGCCAAGTTTGGTTCAATTCCATCACTGGTGGAGTTCAGAATGCTCTTCGATTGTAGGTGAACTATAAATCCCAGCAACTACAACTCCCTAATGTCAAGGTCTATTTCCCCCCAAACTCCACCAGAGTTCACATTTGGGCATATTGAGTATCAGTGCCAAGTTTGGTCCAGATCTATCATTGTTTGAGTCCACAGTACTCTCTGGATGTAGGTGAACTACAACTCCCAAACTCAAGGTCAATGCCCACCAAACCTTTCCAATATTTTCTGTTGTTCAAGGGAGTTCTGTGTGCCAAGTTTGGTCCAATTCCATCACTGGTGGAGTTCAGAATGCTCTTTGATTATAGGTGAACTATACATCCCATCAACTACAACTCCCAAGTGACAAACTCCCCCCAACCCCACCAGTATTTAAATTTCGGTGTATTGGGTATTTGTCCGGTGAATGATAATACATCCTGCATATCAGATATTTACATTAGAATTCATAACAGGAGCAAAATGACAGTTATGAAGAAGCAACAAAAATAATGTTATGGTTGGGGGTCACCACCACATGAGGGGCTCTATTAAGAGGTCACGGCATTAGGAAGGTTGAGAACCACTGTTCTAGAGGCATTCTCTCCTGACGTTTCGCCTGCATCTATGGCAAGCATCCTCAGAGGTTGTGAGGTTCTGTTGTCATCTTCTTGGGCATGAAGTCTCCAGCTCTGGGTGTTGAATGGGTAGTCTGGGTTCCTCGCTATGGGTTTAAGGCAGTGTTTCTCGACCTTCCGAATGCCGAGACCCCTTAATACAGGGCCTCATGTGGTGGTGACCCCCCAACCATAACATTATTTTCGTTGCTACTTTGTAACTGTCATTTTGCTACTGCTATGAATCATGATGTAAATATCCGATATGCAGGATGTATTCTCACTCACTGGGCCAAATTTGGCACAAATACCCAATATGCCCAAATTTAAATACTAGTGGGTTTGGGGGAGTGTCATTTGGGAGTTGTAGTTGCTGGGATTTATAGTGCACCTACAATCAAAGCACATTCTGAACTCCAACTACGATGGAATTGAACCAATCTTAGTACACAGAACTCCCATTATCAACAGTCCCCTGACTGACAGAAAATACGGGCACAGTTTGGTGGGCCATGACCTTGAGTTTTGGAGTTGTAGTTCACCTACATCCAAAGAGTACTGTTGACTCAAACAATGATAGATCTGGACCAAACTTGGCACTGATACTCAATATGCCCAAATGTGAACTCTGGAGGAGTTTGGGGGAAATAGACCTTGACATTAGGGAGTTGTAGTTGCTGGGATTTATAGTTCACCTACAATCAATGAGCATTCTGAACTCCAACTATGATGGAATTGAACCAAACTTGGCACACAGAACTTCCCTGACTGACAGAAAATACAGACACAGTTTGATGGGCATTGACCTTGAGTTTTGGAGTTATAGTTCACCTATATCCAGAGAGCACTGTGGACTCAAACAATAATGGCTCTGGACCAAACTTGGCACTGATGCTCAATATGCCCAAATACAAACATTGGTGGGGTTTGGGGAAAATAGACCTAGGCATTTGGGAGTTGTAGTTGCTGGGATTTATACAGACACAGTTTGGTGGACATTGACCTTGAGTTTTGGAATTGTAGTTCACCTACATCCAGAGAGCACTGTGAACTCCAACAATGATGAATCTGGACCAAACTTTGCACAAATACTCAAAATGCCCAAATGTGAAGACTGGTGGAGTTTGGGGAAACTAGACCTTGTGTAGTTGCTGGGATTTATAGTTCGCCTACAATCAAAGAGCATTCTGAACTCCACCAGCAATGGAATTGGGTCAAACTTGGCACACAGAACTCTCATGATCAACAGGAAGTACTGGAAAGGTTTGGTGGGCATTGACCTTGAGTTTGGGAGTTGTAGTTCACCTACATCCAGAGAGTACTGTGGACTCAAACAATGATAGATTTGGACCAAACTTGGCATTGATACTCAATATGCCCAAATGTGAACTCTGGTGGAGTTTGGGGGACATAGACCTTGACATTTGGGCGTTGTAGTTGCTGGGATTTATAGTTCACCTACAATCAAAGACGATTCTGAACTCCACCAAAGATGGAATTGAACCAAACTTGGCACACAGAACTCCCCTGACAATCAAAGAGCATTCTGAACCCCACCAACAATACAATTGGCCCAAACTTCCCACACAGAACCCCCATGACCAACAGAAAATACTGTGGTCTTTGGCGACTCCTCCGACACCCCCTCGCCACCTCCCCAGGGGTCATGATCCCCAGGTTGAGAAATGCTGGCTTAAGGTCCTTTCAAAAGCTCTTTGGAAAACACAAAAGACCAAGGTTTTCTCAGAATTGATCTTAAACCAATGGCATACCTTGTTTGTACACACCTATTCTGCAATAAAGGTCATTGGGCCATAATAAAAGGTTGTTGTTGCTGATGTTGACAAACGTTTTGGGGATGAATTGCTATTGCTATTGCTTTACTTTATTTATAACTAGCCGTCCCCTGCCACGCATTGCTGTGGACCACATGGCGGTTCTGTGTGGGAGGTTTGGCCCATTTCTATCATTGGTGGGGTTCAGAATGCTCTGTGATTGTAGGTGAACTATAACTCCCAGCAACTACAACTCCCAAATGTCCAGATTCAATTTTCCCCAAACTCCACCAGTGTTCACATTTGAATATATTGAGTATTCGTGTAGAGTTTGGTCCTGATCCATCATTGTTTGAGTCCACAGTGATCTCTGGATGTAGGTGAACTACAACTCCACTACAAGAACTACAAAACCAAAGGACACTACCCACCAAACCCTTCCAGTATTTTCTGTTGGTCATGGGAGAACTGTGTGCCAAGTTTGGTTCAATTCCATCATTGGTGGGGTTCAGAATGCTCTTTGATTGTAGGTGAACTATAAATCCCAGCAAACTAGCACTCACAAATGACAAAATCACTTTTTTTGAGTGAAGGACTTACATTGGGTTGTTAGGTGTCTTGTGTCCAAATTTGGTGTCAATTCGTCCAGTGGTTTTTGACAAAGTTTGCCCCAATTCTGTCGTTGGTGGGGTTCAGAATGCTCTTTGATTTAGGTGAACTATAAATCCCAGTAACTCCAACTCCCAAATGTCAGGGTCTATTTCTCCCAAACTCCATCTGTGTTCATATTTGGGCATGTGGAATATTTGTGCCAATTTTGGTCCAGATCCATCATTGTTCGAGTCCTCAGTGATCTCTGGATAAAGTGAACTACAACTCCAAAACCAAAGGACACTGCCTACCAAACCCTTCCAGTATTTTCTGTTGGTGATGGGAGAACTGTGTGCCAGGTTTGGTTCAATTCCATCGTTGGTGGGGTTCAGAATGCTCTTTGATTGTAGGTGAACTATAAATCCCAGCAAACTACAACTCCCAAATGACAAAATCAATTTTTTTGAGTGAAGGACATACGTTGGGTTGTTAGGTGTCTTGTGTCCAAATTTGGTATACATTTGGATATATTTAGTATTTGTGTAAAGATTGGTCCCGATCCATCATTGTTTGAGTCCACAGTGATCTCTGGATGTAGATGAACTACAACTCCCAAACTCAAGGACACTGCCCACGAAACCCTTTCAGTATTTTCTGTTGGTTATGGGAGAACTGTGTGCCAAGTTTGGTTCAATTTCGTTGTTGGTGGGGTTCAGAATGCTCTTTGATTGCAGGTGAACTATAAATCCCAGCAACTACAACTCCCAAATGTGAGGATTCTATTTTCCCCAAACTCTACCAGTGTACAACTCCCAAACTCAAGGACACTGCCCACGAAACCCTTCCGGCATTTTCTGTTGGTTCAATTTTCTGTTGGTCCAAGTCTATCGCTGGTGTGGTTCAGAATGCTCTTTGATTGTAGGTGAACTATAAATCCCAGCAAACTACAACTTCCAAATGACAAAATCAATTTTTTTGAGTGAAGGACATACCTTGGGTTGTTAGGTGTCTTGTATCCAAATTTGGTATACATTTGGATATATTGAGTATTCGTGTAGAATTTGGTCCCGATCCATCATTGTTTGAGTCCACAGTGATCTCTGGATGTAGGTGAACTACAACTCCAAAACCAAAGGACACTGCCCACAAAACTCTTTCAGTATTTTCTGTTGGTTATGGGAGAACTGTGTGCCAGGATTGGTCCAAGTCTATCACTGGTGTGGTTCAGAATGCTCTTTGATTGTAGGTGAACTATAAATCCCAGCAAACTACAACTCCCAACTCCCAGTACTTTCTGTTGATCATGGGAGTTCTGTGTGTCAGGTTTGGTTCAATTCCATCGTTGGTGAGGTTCAGAATGCTCTTTGATTGTAGGTGAACTGTAAATCCCATCAACTACAACTCCCAAAAGGCAAGGTCTATTTTCACCAAACTCCACCAGTGTTCAAATTTGGGCATATTGAGTATTGGTGCAAAGTTTGTTCCGGATCCATCATTGTTTGAGTCCACAATGCTCTTTGGATGTAGGTGAACTACAAGTCCCATACTCAAGGCCAATGCCCACCAAACCCTTCCAGCATTTTCTGTTGGTTCAATTTTCTGTTGGTCCAAGTCTATCGCTGGTGTGGTTCAGAATGCTCTTTGATTGTAGGTGAACTATAAATCCCAGCAATTACAACTCCCAAATGACAAAATCAGTTGTTTTGAGTGAAGGCCATACATTGGGTTGTTAGGTGTCTTGTGTCCTAATCTGGTATACATTTGGATATACTGAGTATTCGTGTAGACTTTGATCCCGATCCATCATTGTTTGAGTCCGCAGTGCTCTCTGGATGTAGGTGAACTACAACTCCAAAACCCAAGGTCAATGCCCACCAAACTCAGTATTTTCTGTTGGTCATGGGAGTTCTGTGCACCAAGCTTGGTTCAATTCAATCATTGGTGAGGTTCAGAATGCTCTTTGATTGTAGGTGAACTATAAATCCCAGCAAACTATAACTCCCAAATGACAAAATCAATTTTTTTTGAGTGAAGGACGTACATTGGGTTGTTAAGTGTCTTGTGTCCAAATTTGGTGTCAATTCGTCCAGTGGTTTTTGAGTTCTGTTAATCCCACGAACGAACATCACATTATTGTATTGTCGAAGGCTTTCATGGCTGGAATCACTAGGTTCTTGTGGGTTTTTTCGGGCTATAGAGCCATGTTCTAGTGGCATTTCTCCTGACGTTTCACCTGCATCTATGGCAAGCATCCTCAGAGGTTGTGAGGTCTGTTGGAAGTAGGAAAAATGGGTTTATATATCTGTGGAATGGCTGGGGTGGGGCAAGGAGCTCTTCCCTGCTGCAGTTAGGTGTGAATGTTTAGCTGATCACCTTCATTAGCATTTGAAGGCCTGCCTGAGCCTGGGAAAATCTGTTGCTGGGAGGTGTTAATCTGTGCCTGGTTTTTTCCTCTCTGTTGTTTAGCTGTTATAATTTTAGAGTTTTTTAATACTGGTAGCCAGATTTTGTTCATTTTCATAGAACATCACATTTTTATTTATATAGGAAGTTGGGGTTATTTTTCTCTAAACGGAACCACAATCTGGACTCAGTTTCTCGTTTTTCTCGTCCTTCCACCGAACGGAAAGCATAATATACAGTGTCCTCCATCTTTTCGTTCAAATATTGTTTCCCTGCCTCTTTCCCGTCCTGCAATTCATTGCTCTTCCATGAAATCAGATATATATGTGTGTGTGTGTTTATGATTCGAAACAGATGGAAATGCCGCCTAGTTCTCAGCAACGGCTTTGTTTTTGCTCCCAGATTTCTTTCGAAGCCTTTGGAGAGGTTGCATTGAGACGGAGCATGAATGCGCAGACAGAGAGGCCTTTCTCAAAATGGTTGGGAGGCATGTCTGCAATCCGGACGGAATTTTTTTTGTGGTCGGCTCTGGCTTGCAAAGGGTTTTTTTCCCCAGGAAATGAGCAAAAATCCCTTTGCAACTTGCAAGCCAGATCTCTCTCGTGTGCATGGACGTGTGCGTGCATGCATGTATATAGTCAGACAACGGCTTTGAGTCTAGGAAATCTTGCTTTTCCCATTGAAAGAATCCATTTTCAACTAATTGGGAGCATTTTGTCTCCCATTTTTAGGACTATTGTTTTCTATTTTGGCTTTTGTTTTGTTTATGTTTTGTTATTTTATTTCAAAATAAAGTTATTTTTATTTCAGAATTATTTGCATTTATTTGGGATGTGTTTTTCTTTCGTAAACAAACCCACCCAAAGTACGGCACCCTAAATGTGCAATGTATGCGCATTTGTCTGAATGTACAAGTATTCACATCCAAATAATACAGTGTTATGTGCATTTATCTGAATGTGAAAACATTCCCAACCCTATAATGTACAATATATGTGCATACATTCGAAAAGAACGCGCATCAGGAAACCCTTTTGCAAATGCGCATCCTTCTGACTCCCAAAGTGAAACATAAAATGTGTTTTTCACCCCCAACCTCACAATTTGGATCTTGGATTTGACAACTTTACATCAGGAGATGAATGTTGTTTCAAAGCTCAAAGTGCAAATATTTCCATACCTGTGGTACAATATGTGTGCATTTATCTAAATGTGCAAACATCCCCGTCCCTATAGTGCAATGTATGCGCATTGGTCTGAATGTGCAAGTATTCACATCCAAATAGTGCAATGTATGTGCATTTTTCCCAATGTGCAAACATCCCCATCCCTATAGTGCAATGTATGTCCATTGGTCTGAATGTGCAAGTATTCACATCCAAATAGTGCAATGTATGTGCATTTTTTCCAATGTGCAAACATCCCCGTCCCTATAGTATAATGTATGCGCATTTGTGTGAATGTGCAAGTATTCACATCCAAATAGTGCAATGTATGTGCATTTTTCCCAATGTGCAAACATCCCCATCCCTATAGTGCAATGTATATCCATTGGTCTGAATGTGCAAGTATTCACATCCAAATAGTGCAATGTATGTGCATTTTTCCAAATGTGCAAACATCCCCATCCCTATAGTGCAATGTATGTGCATTGGTCTGAATGTGTAAGTATTCACATCCAAATAGTGCAATGTATGTGCATTTTTCCCAATGTGAAAACATCCCCATCCCTATAGTGCAATGTATGTGCATTGGTCTGAATGTGCAAGTATTCACATCCAAATAGTGCAATGTATGTGCATTTTTCCCAATGTGCAAACATCCCCGCCCCTATAGTACAATGTATATGCATTCACCTGAATGTACAAATATTCCCATCCCTGTAGTGAAGTGTATTTGTCTAAATGTACAAATATTCCCATCCTACAGTACAATGTATGTGCGTTTGTCTGAATGTGCAAACATTCCCACCCCTATAGTACAATATATGTACATTGCTCTGAATGTACAAATATCCCCATCATGTAATGTATGTGCAGTCGTCCGAATGTGCAAACATTTCCATCCCTATAGTATAATGTTTATCTGAATGTGCAAATATTCCCATTCCTATAGTGCAATGTATGTGCATTTTGTCTGAATGTGCAAATATTCCCATCCCTATAGTACAATGTTTGTCTGAATGTTCAAATATTCCCATCCCTTGTACAATGTATATGCATTCATCTGAATGTGAAAACATTCCCATCCCTACAGTACAGTGTATGCATTTGTCTGAATGTGCAAACTCCCCATTCCTATAGTGCAATGTATGTATGTGCATTTGTCTGAATGTGCAAACATTAGCATTCCCACAGTACACTGTATATGCATTTGTCTGAGTGTGCAAATATTCCCATTCCTATATTCCAATGTATGTGTGTACATTTGTCTCAGTGTGCAAATATGCCCGTCCTATAGTGCAATGTATGTTTGTGCATTTATCTGAATGGGAAAATATCCATGTATGTATGTATGTATATGCATATGTCTGAATGTGCAAATATTCCCATCTTATAGTACAATGTATGTGTGTTTGTCTGAGTGTGCAAATATTCCCATCACTATATTACAATGTGTGTGCATTTGTCTGAGTGTGTAAACATCCCCATCCCTATAATGTATGTATGTGCATTTTTCTGAATGTGCAAATATTCCCATCTTATAGTACAATGTATGTGCAAATATTCCTATTCTGCAATGCATGTATATGCATTTGTCTGAATGTGCAAATATTCCCATTCCTATAGTGCATCATATGTATGTGCATTTATTTGAGTGTGCAAATATTCCCATCCCTATAATACAATGTATGTATGTGCATTTGTCTGAATTTGCAAATATTTCCATCCCTGTAATCCAGTGCATGTATCTGAATGTGCAAACATTTCCAGTCCTATAGTATAATGGATGTGCATTTGTCTGAATGGACAAATATTCTCATCCCTATAGTCCAGTGTATGTATGTGCATTTATCCCCATCATGTATGTATGTGCATTTGTCTGAGTGTGCAAATATTCCCATTCCTATATTCCAATGTATGTGTGTACATTTATCTGAGTGTGCAAATATTCCCATCCCTATAGTATAGTATATGTGCATTTATCGTGAGTGTGCAAATATTCGCATCCCTATAGTCTAATATATATATGTGCATTTTTCTGTGTGTGCAAATATTCCAATCCCTGTAGTATAGTGTATGTGCATTTATCTGAATGTGCAAATATTCCCATCCCTTATAATCCAATGTATATATGTGCATTTATCTGTGTGTGCAAATATTCCCATCCCTATAGTATAGTGTATGTGCATTTATCTGAATGTGCAAATATTCCCATCCGTATAGTATAGTATATGTGCATTTGTCTGAGTGTGCAAATATTCCCATGCCTATAGTATAGTATATGTGCATTTATCTGAGTGTGCAAATATTCCCATCCTTTTAGTATAGTATATGTGCATTTGTCTGAATGTGCAAATATTCCCATCCCTTGTCCAATGTATATATGTGCATTTATCTAAGTATGCAAATATTCCCATCTCTATAGTATAGTGTATGTGCATTTGCCTGAATGTTCAAATATTCCAATCTTTTATAGTACAATGTATATATGTGCATTTATCTTAGTGTTCAAATATTCCCATCCCTATAGTCCAATGTATATATGTTCATTTATCTTAGTGTGCAAATATTCCCATCCCTATAGTATAGTATATGTGCATTTGTCTGAATGTGCAAATATTCCCATCCCTGTAGTATAGTGTATGTGCATTTGTCTGAGTGTGCAAATATTCCCATCCCTGTAGTATAGTGTATGTGCATTTGTCTGAATGTGCAAATATTCCCATCCCTTATAATCCATGTATATATGTGCATTTATCTGTGTGTGCAAATATTCCCATCCCTATAGTATAGTGTATGTGCATTTATCTGAATGTGCAAATATTCCCATCTTATAGTACAAAGTATATATGTGCATTTATCTAATTGTGCAAATATTCCCATCCCTATAGTCCAGTGTATATATGTGCATTTGTCTGAATGTGCAGATATTCCCATCTGATAGTACAATGTATATATGTGCATTTATTTGAGCGTGCAAATAGTCCCATCCCTATAGTATAGTGTATGTGCATTTGTCTGAATGTGCAAATATTCCCATCCCTATAGTACAATGTATCTGCATTTGTCTGAATGTGCAAATATTCTCATCCCTTATAGTACAATATATATATGTGCATTTATCTTAGTGTACAAATATTCCCATCCCTTATATCATAATGTATATATATGCATTTATCTGAATGTGCAAATATTCCCATCTCTATAGTACAATGTATATATATGCATATATCTGAGTGTGCAAATATCCCCATCCCTTTAGTACAATGTATATATGTGCATTTATCTGAGTGTGCAAACATCCCCATCCCTATAATGTATGTACGTGTATTTGTCTGAATGTGCAAATATTCCCATCTTATAGTACAAAGTATATATGTGCATTTATCTGTATGTGCAAATATTCCCATCCCTATAGTCCTATGTATGTATGTGCATTTATCTGAATGTGCAGATATTCCCATCTTATAGTACAATGTATATATGTACATATATCTGAGCGTGCAAATATTCCCATCCCTATAGTCCAGTGTATATATGTGCATTTGTCTGAATGTGCAGATATTCCCATCTGATAGTACAATGTATATATGTGCATTTATCTTAGTGTGCAAATAGTCCCATCCCTGTAGTATAGTGATTTGTCTGAATGTGCAAATATTCCCATCCCTATAGTACAATGTATATATGTACATATATCTGAGTGTACAAATATTCCCATCCCTATAGTACAATGTATCTGCATTTGTCTGAATGTGCAAATATTCCCATCCCTTATAGCACAATGTATATATGTGCATTTATCTGAGAGTGTAAATATTCCCATCCTTGTAGTATAGTATATGTGCATTTATCTGAGTGTGCAAATATTCCCATCCCTGTAGTATAGTGATTTGTCTGAATGTGCAAATATTCCCATCTGATAGTACAATGTATATATGTGCATTTATCTGAGTGTGCAAATATTCCCATCTCTATAGTACAAAGTATATATGTGGATTTATCTGAATGTGCAAATATTCCCATCTCTATAGTACAAAGAATATATGTGGATTTATCTGAATGTGCAAATATTCCCATCTTATAGTACAAAGTATATATGTGCATTTATCTGTATGTGCAAATATTCCCATCCCTATAGTCCTATGTATGTATGTGCATTTATCTGAATGTGCAGATATTCCCATCTTATAGTACAATGTATATATGTACATATATCTGAGCGTGCAAATATTCCCATCCCTATAGTCCAGTGTATATATGTGCATTTGTCTGAATGTGCAGATATTCCCATCTGATAGTACAATGTATATATGTGCATTTATCTTAGTGTGCAAATAGTCCCATCCCTGTAGTATAGTGATTTGTCTGAATGTGCAAATATTCCCATCCCTATAGTACAATGTATATATGTACATATATCTGAGTGTGCAAATATTCCCATCCCTATAGTACAATGTATCTGCATTTGTCTGAATGTGCAAATATTCCCATCCCTTATAGCACAATGTATATATGTGCATTTATCTGAGAGTGTAAATATTCCCATCCTTGTAGTATAGTATATTTGCATTTATCTGAGTGTGCAAATATTCCCATCCCTGTAGTATAGTGATTTGTCTGAATGTGCAAATATTCCCATCCCTTATAGTACAGTGTGTATATATGTGAATTTATCTGAGTGTGCAAATATTCCCATCCCTATAGTATAATGTATGTGCATTTATCTGAATGTGCAAATATTCCCATCCCTTATAGCACAATGTATATATGTGCATTTATCTGAGAGTGTAAATATTCCCATCCTTGTAGTATAGTATATGTGCATTTATCTGAGTGTGCAAATATTCCCATCCCTGTAGTATAGTGATTTGTCTGAATGTGCAAATATTCCCATCTGATAGTACAATGTATATATGTGCATTTATCTGAGTGCAAATATTCCCATCCCTTATAGTACAATGTATATCTGTACATATATCTGAGTGTGCAAATATTCCCATCCCTATAGTCCAATGTATATATGTGCATTTATCTGAGTGTGCAAATATTCCCATCCCTATAATGTATGTACGTGCATTTGTCCGAATGTGCAAATATTCCCATCCCTTATAGCACAATGTATATATATGCATTTATCTGAGTGTGCAAATATTCCCATCCCTATAGTATAGTGATTTGTCTGAATGTGCAAATATTCCCATCTGATAGTACAATGTATATATGTGCATTTATTTGAGTGTGCAAATATTCCCATCCCTATAGTATAGTGTATGTGCATTTGTCTCAATGTGCAAATATTCCCATCTGACAGTACAATGTATATATGTGCATTTATCTAAGTGTGCAAATATTCCCATCCCTATGTTGCAATGTATCTGCATTTGTCTGAATGTGCAAATATTCCCATCCCTATAGTATAATGTATGTGCATTTGTCTGAATTTGCAAATATTCCCATCCCTTTACTACGATGTATGTGCATTTATCTGAGTGTGCAAATATTCCCATCCCTATAGTATAGTGTATGTGCATTTGTCTGAATGTGCAAATATTCCCATCCCTATAGTATAGTGTATGTGCATTTGTCTGAATGTGCAAATATTCCCATCCCTTATAGTACAATGTATATATGTGCATTTATCTGAGTGTGCAATTATTCCCATCCCTATAATATAGTGTATATATGTGCATTTCTTTGAGTGTGCAAATATTCCCATCCCTATAGTATAGTATATGTGCATTTATCTGAGTGTGCAAATATTCCCATCTGACAGTACAATGTATATATGTGCATTTATCTAAGTGCACAGATATTCCCATCTCTTATAGTACAATGTATATGTGTGCATTTATCTAAGTGTGCAAATATTCCCATCCCTATAGTATAGTATATGTGCATTTATCTGAGTGTGCAAATATTCCCATCCCTATAGTATAGTGTACGTGCATTTATCTGAGGGTGCAAATATTCCCATCCCTGTAGCATAGTGTATAACCTGTCCAGATATTCCTATCTTATAGTACAATGTATATATGTGCATTTATTTGAGCATGCAAATATTCCCATCCCTTATAGCACAATGTATATATGTGCATTTATCTGAGTGTGCAAACACCCCCGTCCCTATAATGTATGTATGTGCATTTATCTAAGTGTGCAAATATCCCCATCCCTTATAGCACAATGTATATATGTGCATTTATCTAAGTGTGCAAATATTCCCATCCCTTATAATCCAATGCATATATGTGCATTTATCTGAGTGTGCAAATATTCCCATCCCTATGGTATAGTGTATGTGCATTTGTCTGGATATGCAAATATCCCCATCCCTTATAGCACAATGTATATATGTGCATTTATCTAAGTGTGCAAATATTCCCATCCCTTATAATCCAATGCATATATGTGCATTTATCTGAGTGTGCAAATATTCCCATCCCTATGGTATAGTGTATGTGCATTTGTCTGGATATGCAAATATTCCCATCCCTTATATCATAATGTATATATATGCATTTATCTGAAAGTGCAAATATTCCCATCTCTATAGTACAAAGAATATATGTGGATTTATCTGAGTGTGCAAATGTTCCCATCCCTATAGTATAGTATATGTGCATTTGTCTGGATGTGCAAATATTCCTATCCCTTATAGCACAATGTATATATGTGCATTTATCTGAGTGTGCAAATATTCCCATCTCTATAGTACAAAGTATATATGTGGATTTATCTGAATGTGCAAATATTCCCATCTTATAGTACAATGAATATATGTGCATTTATCTGAGTGTGCAAATATTCCCATCTCTATAGTACAAAGTATATATGTGGATTTATCTGAGTGTGCAAATATTCCCATCCCTTTAGTATAGTGTATGTGCATTTATCTGAATGTGCAAATATTCCAGTCTTTTATAGTACAATGTATATATATGCATTTAACTAAGTGTGCAAATATTCCCATCCCCATAGTATAGTATATGTGCATTTGTCTGAATATGCAAATATTCCCATCCTTGTAGTACACTGTATTTGTCTGAATGTAGACATATTCCCACCCTATAGTACAGTGTATGTGCATTCCTCCGAGTGTGCAAACACTATGCTGTGTGTGTATCTCAGCCTTCTCCTTCAACTCCTTTTACAGACTGGGCGTGGATAGATAATCCCAGGTTTGCTTTAAGTAAGGAGTCGGTCAGGTTTGGCTATCCCGAAAGAAACCTGCTTCTCCTCTTTGGCCTTCCTGCGAGGAATGGCTTGGAAGCCTTGCAAAGAGTTTGCTCAACATCTGCGAAGGAGGAGGAAGAGGAGGAGGAGGTTGAGCCGAGGGGGCGGGGGGGGGGGGAGATTTATGGACTTTCCAAATAGGTGGCACCGCCAATTTTCCAGGTGCTAAAACAAGAGGTGTAGAATGAAAAGCAATAAAACTAAGCACATGAGCAAACACCCTTTTATGGAACACCCCTCCTTCCAAACAGCTTCCCGCGCCGGCACCTTCACCACCGTCTCCTCCCCCTCCGACCAGAACAATCTCTAATCTCTAGTCCAGGCAAACAACACAGATATTTTAGCACTACAGACAGACATCCTATTTTATCTACAACTAGCTGTCCCCTGCCAGGCGTTGCTGTGGCCCAGTCTGTTGATCTGGAAAATAAAGTAATGAGAAAGTGTTGGCTTCTAATCTATGTAATTCCTTTATTCTTGTGAGTAAACAGTATTTCTTGTTGTTTCTTTGTCAGTGTTGATGTGGAGAGTGTCTGCTTTGCCTCCTCTGGAATATGCAACGTATCATAGTCCTTCTTTAAGGGTCTCTTTCAAATCTGTGATACTATATCTGTGTAAGAATCATATCTATCTATGTATATTTATGGCGGGATGGCTCTCTGTCAGGAGGGCTCTGATTCCATTTTCTTGCCCTGGTGAAGAGAGTTGGACTAGATGGCCTTAAGTATTTTCTGTTGGTGATGTGGGTTCTGTGTGGGAAGTTTGCCCCATTTCTGTCGTTTGTGGGTTTCGGAATGATCTTTAATTGTAGTGAACTATAAATCCCAGTAACTACAAACCCAAATGTCAAGGTCTATTTCCTCCAAACGCCATCTCTGTTCATATTTGGGCATATGGGATATTCGTGCCAAGTTTGGTCCAGATCCATCATTGTTTGAGCCCACAGTGCTCTCTGGATGTAGGTGAACTACAACTCCCAAACTCAAGGTCATTGCCCACCAAACCCTTCCAGTGTGTTCTGTTGGTCATGGAAGTCCTGTATGCCATGTTTGGTTGAATTTCATCACTGGTGGAGTTCAGAATGCTCTTTGATTGTAGGTGAACTATAAATCCCAGCAACCACAACTCCCAAATGTCAAGATCTATTTCCATTAAACTCCATCTGTGTCCATATTTGGGCATATGGGATATTCGTGCCAAGTTTGGTCCAGATCCATCATTGTTTGAGTCCACAGTGCTCTCTGGATGTGGGTGAACTATAATTCCCAAACTCAAGGTCAATGCCCACCAAACCCTTCCAGTGTGTTCTGTTGGTCATGGAAGTCCTGTATGCCATGTTTGGTTGAATTTCATCATTGGTGGAGTTCAGAATGCTCTTTGATTGTACGTGAACTATAAATCCCAGCAACCACAACTCCCAAATGTCAAGGTCTATTTCCCTTAAACTCCATCTGTGTCCATATTTGGGCATATGGGATATTCGTGCCAAGTTTGGTCCAGATCCATCATTGTTTGAGCCCACAGTGCTCTCTGGATGTGGGTGAACTATAATTCCCAAACTCAAGGTCAATGTCCACCAAACCTTTCCATCAATTCCCCCAGTGGTTTTTGAGTTTTGATGGTAGCACGAACTAACATTACATTTTTATTTATATAGATAGATTTGCACTACAATCTATAGCAGTGTTTCTCAACCTTCCTAATGCCGCGACCCCTTAATTTTGACCCCCAACCATAACATTATTTTCGTTACTACTTCCATAACTAATTTTGCCTCTGTTATGAATCGTCATGTAAATATCTGATATGCAGTATGTATATTCATTCACTGGACCATATACGCCCAAATTTGAATAGTGGTGAGGTTTGATTTTGTCATTTGGGAGTTGTAGTTGCTGGGATTTATAGTTCACCTTCAATCGAAGAGCATTCTGAACTCCACCAATGATGGAATTGAACCAAACTTGGCACACAGAACTCCCATAATCAACAAAAAATACTGGAAGGGTTTGGTGGGCGTTGACCTTGAGTTTGGAAGTTGTAGTTCACCTCCATCCAGAGAGCACTGTGGACTCAAACAATGATGGATCTGGACCAAACTTGGCATGAATGCTCAATATGCCCAAATGTGAACACTGGTGGAGTTTGGGGAAAATAGACCTTGACATTAGGGAATTGTAGTTGATGGGATTTATAGTTCACCTAAAATCAAAGAGCATTCTGAACTCCACTAATGATGGAATTGCACCAAACTTGACACACTGAACTCCCATAATCAACAAAAAATATTTGAAGGGTTTGATGGGCGTTGACCTTGAGTTTGAGAGTTATAGTTCACCTATATCCAGAGAGCATTGTGGACTCAAACAATGATGGATCTGGGTCAAACTTGGCACCAATGCGAACACTCATTGAGTTTGGGGAAAATAGACCTTGACATTTGGGAGTTGTAGTTGCTGCGATTTACCGTTCACCTACAATTAAAGAGCATTCTGAACCACACCAGCGTTAGACTTGGACCAACAGAAAATTGGACCAACAGAAAATGCTGGAAGGATTTGGTGGGCATTGACCTTGAGTTTGGGAGTTGTAGTTCACCTACATCCAGAGAGCGTTGTGGACTCAAACAGTGATGGATCTGGATCAAACTTGGCACCAATACTCAATATGCCCAAATGTGGACACTGGTGGAGTTTGGTGAAAATAGACCTTGCCATTTGGGAGTTGTAGTTGCTGGGATTTATAGTTCACCTTCAATCAAAGAGCATCCTGAATTCCACTAATGATGGAATTGAACCAAACTTTGCACACAGAATTCCCATGACCAACAGAAAATACTGGAAGGGTTTGGTGGGCATTGACCTTGAGTTTGGAAGTTGTAGTTCACCTACATCCAGAGAGCATTGTGGACTCAAACAATGATGGATCTGGACCAAACTTGGCACAAATACTCAATATGCCCAAATGTGAAGACTGGTGGAGTTCGGGGAAAATAGACCTTGACATTTGGGAGTTGTAGATGCAGGGATTTATAGTTCACCTACAATCAAAGAGCATTCTGAACCACACCAGCTGTAGCATTGGGCCAAACTTCTCACACAGAACCCCCATGATCAACAGAAAATACTGGAAGGGTTTGGTGGGCATTGACCTTGAGTTTTGGAGTTGTAGTTCACCCACATCCAGAGAGCAGGATGAGGACTTTTGGTAGGAGGGTTTGTTGTGTTCTCAGTGGGAGTGTACTGCATCTCCCATCGTTCCCAGCTATTCCTGGAGATGGAATAATGTGGTTGTTTATCGTGATGAAACAGTGTAGGACTCCATTCTGTCACATATGTTGTGTGTGTGTGTGTGTGTGTTTGTGCCCTTTGGGAAATGCCTGTTTCTGGATGTAGCTCATGTGCACACACATACACAACAAAGCTTCAGGACGTCGCCTCTTCTTCAGCCGGAAGATGGTTAATGTGGTTTTTCTGAGAATATAGACGTGTTTCTGTATTGGAACGTATGTGGTGAGAAAGAAAACAGGAGTCATTTTTGGAGAGCCCAAGTGGCCTGTGGTTCACATGCAGTGCTGGAACCCCACTTTTGTCATTGTGATGGTGTCCTGGGACTTGTAGTTTGGTTAAGCACCGGCACCCTTGGGCAGAGAATGCCAAAGACCTTGTAAAACTACAGCTCCCGCAGTTTGAAAGCCATTAAAGTGGAGTCAAGCTGCATTCATTTTGCAGAAAGGGGTTGAACTGGATGGCCTCTGGAGTGTCTGCTATTATTATTATTGTTACTATTATTATTATTATTATTACTACTACTACTACCAAGGCTGGATGGCCATCTGTTGGGGGTGCTTTTCCTGCATGACAAAAGGCGGTGGGACTGGATGGCTTCAAGAGTTTCTGCTATTATTATTATTATTATTACTACTACTACTACTACTACTACAAAGCCTGGGTGGCCATTTGTTGAGGGTGCTTTACTTGTGCTTTTCCTGCATGGTAGAAAGGGGTTGGATTGGATGGCCTCTGGAGTTTCTGCTATTATCATTATTATTATTACTACTACTACTACTACTACTACTACTACCAAGGCTGGATGGCCATCTGTTGGGGGTGTTTTTCCTGCATGACAGAAGGGGGTGGGACTGGATGGCCTCAAGAGTTTCTATTATTATTATTATTATTATTATTATTATTATTATTATTATTTCAAAAACTGGATGGCCATCTGTTGGGGGTGCTTTTCCTGCATGACAGAAGCGGGTGGGACTGGATGGCCTCAAGAGTTTCTGCTATTATTACTGTTACTACTACTACTACTACTACTACAACAACAACAGTTGGTTTGCCATTGATTGGGGTGCTTTGATTGTGCAAAAAGTAAACAAAACAAAGCTCAATTCTGTAAGTCATGCCCTATGGGAGCACATTACATTGCTAATTATCGTTGCTAATTGCCCCCCCCCCCCCCCCGGTGGCACCATGGGTTAAACCCTTGTGCAGGCAGGACTGCTGACTGAAAGTTTGGCGGTTTGAATCCGGGGAGTGGGGTGAGCTCCCATCTGTCAGCTCTAGCTTCCCACACAGGGACATGCGAGATCCCTCATAGAATCATAGAATCAAATCAAAGAGTTGGAAGAGACCTCATGGGCCATCCAGTCCAACGCCATTCTGCCAAGAAGCAGGAATATTGCATTCAAATCACCCCTGACAGATGGCCATCCAGGCTCTGTCGAAAAGCTTCCAAAGAAGGAGCCTCCACCACACTCCGAGGCAGAGAGTTCCACTGCTGAACGGCTCTCACAGTCAGGAAGTTCTTCCTCGTGTTCAGATGGAATCTCCTCTCTTGTAGTTTGAAGCCATTGTTCCATTGCGTCCTAGTCTCCAAGGAAGCAGAAAACAAGCTTGCTCCCTCCTCCTCCCTGTGGCTTCCTCTCACGTAGTTATACATGGCTATCATATCTCCTCTCAGCCTTCTCTTCTTCAGGCTAAACATGCCCAGCTCCTTAAGCCGCTCCTCATAGGGCTTGTTCTCCAGACCCTTGATCATTTTAGTCGCCCTCTTCCTCTGGACACATTCCAGCTTGTCAATATCTCTCTTCAATAGTGGTGCCCAGAATTGGACACAATATTCCAGGTGTGGTCTAACCCTCCCCTAGGATGGTAACACATCCGGGTGTCCCCTTGGGCAACGTCCTTGCAGACAGCCAATTCTCTCACACCAGAAGCGACTTGCAGTTTCTCAAGTCTCTCCAGACATGGAAAAAAAGGAATGCTAAGTGACGGAGACTTCCATTGCAAGCAATGGGGAGAGATTGCTTTTGCAAAATATTTTTTGGAAGAGTTCTGCCAGGGATTATTAGGCTTCTTTTTTCCCTTTCTCTCTTGTCTTTCTTTCACTCTTTTCTAAGACAAGGAAGTGAACGAGTAAGCGGGATATGGCTCTGGTTTTTGTCATGCAAAGGCCACAGAGGGGACCCATTCATGCGTATGTTTATTTCCAAAGAGTCAAATGAAGTTGGAATCTGCATAACCATTAAACCCTGGGAAGAAAGAGACTTTTATTTTGGGTTGTTGCAGGTTTTTCCAGGCTATATGGCCATGTTCTGGAGGCAATTTTTCTCCTGACGTTTCGCCTGCATCTGTGGCAAGCATCCTCAGAGGTAATGAGGTCTGTTGGAAATAGGAAAAATGGGTTTATATATCTGTGGAATGGCCAGGGTAATGTTTCAGCTGATCATCTTGATTTGCATTCAATGGCCTGGAAGCGCCTGGGGGGAATCTCTTGTTGAGAGTGACTTTTATTTTGGTCACGTCCACTTAGGCTTATCTACAGTAAGGTGCGAATATTGACTAGGACGTCATAAGGAGAAAATAATATATATATATATATATTTGGCACCAGAACACAACCCTAACGATAATGTTTATTCCAGCCTTGTGTAAAGGAAAATGTGGCCAAAGATTACACAGGTTGGTCAGGGCTGTTTCTTCCCTCTCTAAATAGGAACTGATGCTGCTCATTCCCTTTTGGTTCCTATTTCTCAAAACGATCTCAGGAGCGAGATGACGCTGGCATAAAAACCCCTAAACATACCTCTAAATTTCATTATAAAAATAACAGTGAAAGAGGGCGAGTAGATATATACACACAAACACACATAGCACACACACACACAATGTGTGTATATATAGAGAGAGAGGGGGGGGGGAGAGGGAAGGAAAGAGAGAATGACAGAGAGGGAGAGAAAGTATTATAATGTTTTATCTTTCCCTCCAAAATTTCCCTGAAAATAGACATTATTTCTGTGCTCTTTGGTCACTCTCCACTCTATCTATCTATCTAATCTATCTATCTATCTATCTATCTATCTATCTATCTATCTATCTATCTATCTATCTATCTATCTATCTATCTAATGATCTATCCATCTGTCCATCTATTTATCCATCCATCCATCTATTTATCCATCCATCCATCTATCGATCTATCCATTCCTGTATTTCTCTATCATCTGTCTGTCTGTCTGTCTATCATCCATCCATCCATCCATCTGTCTATCATCTATAGGTTCTTGTAGGTTTTTTCGGGCTATAGGGCCATGTTCTAGAGGCATTTCTCCTGACGTTTCGCCTGCATCTATGGCAAGCATCCTCAGAGGTCGTGAGGTGAAAGCCTTCGACAATACATTGTCTATCATCTATCTATCTATCTATCTATCTATCTATCTATCTATCTATCTCTTCAAATTTATCAAGTCTGCCATTATTATTATTATTATTGTTATTATTAATTTTACTGATATAAACTATCTACTTATCACTTATCTATCCATCTGTCTATCTATATCATCTATCTATTTATCCATCCAACCATCCATCCAACCATCCACTCTCTATCTATCCAGTGATCTATCCATCTGTCCATCTATTTATCCATCCATCTATCAATCTATCCATTCCCCTGTCTGTCCGTCCGTCCGTCCATCCATCCATCCAATCATCCACTATCTATCTATACAATGATCTATCCATCTGTCCATCCATTTATCTATCCATCTATCAATTCCTCTGTCTTACTGTCGGTCCGTCCATCCATCCATCTATCTATCTATCTATCTATCTGTCTATCTGTCTATCTGTCTATCTGTCTATCATCTATCCATCCATCCATCTGTCTATCATCTATTTCTCTATCTACCTATTACCTATCTATCCGTCTGACTATCTATATCATCTATCTATCCATCCATCCATCCACCCAACTGTCTCTCATCTATCTATATCTATCTATCCATCCATCCATCCATCCATCCATCTATCTATCTATCTATCTATCTATACAACTATTCATCCATCTGTTTATCCATCTATCATCTATCCATCCATCCAACCAACCATCCACTATCTATCTATCTATCTATCTATCCAATGATCTATCCATCTGTCCATCCATTTATCCATCCATCTATTGATCTATCAATTCCTCTATTTATCTATCTATCTGTCCGTCCGTCCGTCCATCCATCCATCCATCCATCCATCCATCTATCTATCATCTATCTATCTATCCATCCATCCATCTATCTGTCTATCATTTATCTCTCTATCTATTACCTATCTATCCATCTATCTATATCATCTATCTATCTATCCATCCGGCCGGCCGTCCGTCCATCCATCCATCCATCCATCTATCCATCCATCTATCTATCCAGCTATCCATCCATCTGTTTATCCATCTATCTATCCATCTATCCATTTGTCATCTATTATTATCTAGCCATCTGTCCATCCATAATCTTATCTATCACGTTTACCCATCTGTCTGTCTATCTATCATCTATCAGTCTATAATCTATCTATCCATCCATCCATCCACCTGTGCATTCATCCATCTGTCTATCATCTATCTGTCCATCTATCTATCACCTGTCTATCTATCTATGTATCATCTATCTATCATCTGTCCTTCCATCCATCTGTCCATCCATCTAGCCATCTTATCTATCCATCAATCCACCCATCTCTCTATCCCTCTATCTATCACGTATCTATCACTGTCTCTGAAGACACTTGTCTATTTGTCTATAGGAAGAACAGTTTCCCTGCCCATCCTGCTGGCTGAACCAGTCCATGTGCCCCAAATTAATTATAATCGGTACGATACAAGTGTTTTTATGAGCTGGTGGCCATTGCCGCTTTGTATGTGAAAACGTGATTTTTTTATTTTTGAGGAGGAAAGAAAAGGAAGTAGGATGAATGGAATACAAGCAACTCAGCTAGGCAGCCTTGTAGCAATGTCAACACAAAATAGGGCTTTGTCCTAAATAGCCTTTGGGATCCCGTCCTCATTTGAGGACATTATGAAGTCTAGTGTTCTTTGACCCACGTTCCGCTTTTTGGACCGCAATTGGAGCAGGAAGAGGACTTGGGACAAGTCAGCGTTTATGGTTGGTTGTTGTTGGATCCCTTGAATGGCAAGTTCCCTATAGGATTGCATTGACTTTCCAAGGAGCTCTCCATGGTGCTGAAACCTATTCCAGGAAGCTGCCTTGGTACCTTGGAGAGTTCTGTTAAGCCAGCCAAAAACCTGGCACGGATCCACTGCCCCACTGTCGTGAGCTGCCCTATATTTCACGTATTGTAGGATCCTGGTGGCAAAAAGCCACCCGGATCAAACTCCAGCTTGGCTCTCGGCCCAAACGTTGGCATTCATTAACCGCAGCCCGGCACTGACCTGCCGGGTTGTGGATTTTTGGACGTTATCTCTCCTTGCTGAGTTGCTTTAAGTGGTTTTTAATAATTGCTGGATGTTGTTTTACTGCCTGCGCCGGGCCCTGAGATCTCGAGATAGCGGGGCCGGACATAAATATTTTAACAAATGAGGAGTAAATAATAGATGGGGTTATAATCAAAGAATTTTGTCCCTGGGTCTTTGTTTGGAGAGCTAGAGCGGATGGGAAGCCGCTGTGTCCACACACACACACGCAAATCCACGCCTGTTCCACATTGTTTATCGTCCCTGATGAGCACCCGCCCTCTTTGCACAGAAAGCTGAAGACTTTGACCCTATCTAGACTGCCAGGTAAAATGCAGATTATCCTCTTTGAACTGGATTATATGACTCTACACTTGTCCGACAGGGAGAGAGGCGGATGAGCTCCCGCTATCAGCTCCAGCTCCTCATGCGGGGACATGAGAGAAGCCTCCCACAAAGGATGATAAAAACATCAAATCATCTGGGCAACGTCCTTGCAGACGGCCAATTCTCTCACACCAGAAGCGACTTGCAGTTTCTCAAGTCACTCCTGACACGACAATCAATCAATCAATCAATAAAAATTATATATAATCCAGTTCAAAGCAGATATGTAATCTGGATTTTATCTGACCTCCAGTTAGAGTGCTCAAGGGCCAGGGCTTCCCAGTTCTCTGTATCTATGCCACATTGTCTGAGTAGAATTGGCCTCCGAGGTCGGTGTCCTGGCGGTGGGTCCATAGGTGACTGTGGAGCCCTATTCTTGACCTGCATCTTCTCCCGCAGTGAAGACATTGGTTTTCAGGTGGAATGCGGTCCCGGTCTGGGTTGGCTTGACGTGCCTTCCTCTTGGCACGTTTCTCTCTTTTTCCTCCATTCGTGTCTCTTCTAATTCTGCAGCACTGCTGGTCACAGCTGACCTCCAGCTGGAGAGCTCGAAGTCCAAGGCTTCCCAGTTCTCAGTGTCTATGTCAGAGTTTTTAAGGTTGGCTCTGAGCCCATCTTTAAATCTCTTTTCCTGCCCACCAACATTCCGTTTTCTGTTGAGTTCGGAGTAGAGCAACTGCTTTGGGAGATGGTGGTCGGGCATCCGGACAACATGGCCAGTCCGGTGGCGTTGGTGGTGAAGGACCTTCGTTTCAGTGCTGGTGGTCTTCACTTCTTCTAACACGCTGACATTTGTCCGCCTGTCTTCCCAAGAGATTTGCAGGATTTTTCAGAGGCAACGTTGATGGAATCATTCTAGGAGTTGAGTGTGATGTCTGTAGACAGTCCACGTTTCAGGGTTGGGAGGACAATAGCTTTATAAACAAGCACCTTGGTATCCCTCCCGATGTCCCAGTCCTCAAACATTCTCTGCTTCATTCGGAAAAATGCTGCACTTGCAGGATTTTTTGGAAGCAACGCTGATGGAATTGTTCCAGGAGTTGAGTGTGATGTCTGTAGACAGTCCATGTCTCGCAGGCATATAGCAGGGTTGGGAGGACAATAGCTTTATAAACAAGCCCCTTGGTATCCTTAAGAATGTCCTAAATCCTCAAACACTCTCTGCTTCATTTGGAAAAAAGCTGCACTTGCAGGATTTTTTTTGGAAGCAACACTGATGAAATCGTTCCAGGAGTTGCATGTGACATCTGTAGACAGTCCACGACTCGCAAGCATACAGCAGGGTTGGGAGGACAATAGCTTTATAAACAAGCGCTTTGTTCTCCCTATGGATGTCCTGTCCTCAAACACTCTGTGCTTCATTTGGAAGAATGCTGCACTTGTAGAGCTCAGGCGGTATTGTATTTTGGTGTCAGTATTGACTTTTGTGGAGAGGTGGCTGCCAAGGGAGTGGAAATGATCAACATGCAGGTATATTCCAGTTGGCAGCCCTCCTTCCAAGTGTTTTGCCCAATGAGGTGGATCATGGGAAGTGTAGTCCAATATTGTATGGGTTAGGGTTAGGGTTAGAGTTAGGGTTTGGTGTCAATGTTGACTTTTGTGGAGAGGTGGCTGCCACATGAAGGTATATTCCAGCTGTCAGCCCCTCCAAATGTCATTGGACTGTATTGTCCAATGAGTTGGATCATGGGAAGTGTAGTCCAATATAATATGGAGGAATACACCATGTCTTCCCTTGCTCTCCATGTTGGAGCTGCACGTCTCTATTACTCCGCTTTATAAACAAGAGCCTTTGGATGTCCATATGGATGTCCTGTTCCTCAAACACTCTCTGCTTCATTCGGAAAAATGCTGCACTTGCAGAGCTCAGGCGGTGTTGTATTTCGGTGTCAGTGTTGACTTTAGAGGAGAGGTGGCTGCCAAGGGAGTGGAAATGATCAACATGAAGATATATTCCCATTATCAGCCCCTCCAAATGTCATTGGACTGTATTGCTCAACGAGGTGGATTATGGACAGTGTAGTCCAATATAGTATGGAGGAATACACCATGCCTTCCCTTGCTCTCCATGTTGGAGTTGCAGGTCCTTACTACTCCGCTTTCTAAACAAGCCCCTTGGTATCCCTACGGATGTCCCGGTCCTCAAACGCTCTATGCTTCATTTGGAAGAATGCTGCACTTGCAGAGCTCAGGCGGTATTGTATGGAGGAATACACCATGCCCTCCCCTGCTCTCCATGTTGGAGCTGCAGGTCCTTACTACTCTGTGCAAGAGCCTTCCCCAACGCTTTGCAGTGTTGAACTTGACCGAAGTGCCTCGGGCCCATCACCCCTCCCAGCGGTTGAATTTGCATGCTATTTACATAACGTAATCCACCTGATCCTCCTATTTGCCTGCACTTTCCTCTCGCCTTGATCAGCTTTTGGATTCCTTCTGAAGAGCGCGCTAACTCTTCTCTAATCAGATTGAGCTTTTGACTATATTTATTGAGCCTGGGTTCGGTGAAAGGTCCGTTCTGTGTCTCAACCTGGAGGAGCGTGACCTTTGTCCAGAAGGGAATACCCTCCCTGAACTACAAATCCTGGGATTCCATAGGGTATTTCCATTGTATCACGGTACTATAATTATGTAGGGTGAAAGGGTGAGTCATAGCATTGAAATATAATAGTATATGCGTGTAATATTATAATGTAATGCAATATGATACGAATAATATGATATTATAATTAAAAATAATATTAATGTAATATATAATTTAATATATAATTAAAATTATATAATTATATTATGTTATATACTTATGTAATATATATTACAATATAATGGTATAGTACAATATAATAATATTTAATACTGATATAGTAGTTAAAGGTAAAGGTTTTCCCCTGAAATGAAGTCCAATCTGGGGTGTGGTGCTCATCTCCATTTCTAAGCCAAAGAGCCGGCACTGTCCGTAGACACCTCCAAGGTCATGTGGCCTGCATGACTGCATGTAGCGCCGTTCTTGTACTATGCTAATAATATAATATAAATATAATATTAATATAATTTAATAATATACACATAATATAATATAAATAATATAATATATAATATTATACAATATATTAATATTATTGGCCAACATGACTGCATGAGTGCCGTTATTGTACTATGCGAATAATATAATATATGAAATATAATATAATAATATAATATTGTACTATGCTAATAATATAATATATATTATATTATTATATATTATATAATATTAATATAATAATATAATATTGTACTATGCTAATAATAATATTAATATAATATAATATATAATAATATAATATTAATATAATAATATAATATTGTACTATGGCAATAATATAATATTAATATAATAATATAATATTAATATAATATAATATATAATAATAATATAATAATATAATAATATAATATTGTACCATGCTAATAATATAATATTAATATAATATATAATATAATATATAATATAATAATAATATAATATTGTACTATGCTAATAATATAATATTAATATAATATATAATATTAACCTAATATATAATAATATAATAATAATAATATAATAATATAATATTGTACTATGCTAATAATATAATATTAATATAATATAATATATAATATTATAATAATAATTATAATATAATAATATAATATTGTACTATGGCAATAATATAATATTAATATAATATATAATATAATAATAATATAATATTGTACTATGCTAATAATATAATATTAATATAATATAATATAATATTAACCTAATATATAATAATATAATAATAATAATATAATAATATAATATTGTACTATGCTAATAATATAATATTAATATGATATAATATAATATTAATATAATATATAATAATATAATAATAATAGAATAATATAATATTGTACTATGCTAATAATATAATATTAATATAATATATATAATAATATAATAATAATATAATAATATAATATTGTACTATGCTAATAATATAATATTAATATAATATAATATATAATAATATAATAATAATATAATAATATAATATTGTACTATGGCAATAATATAATATTAATATAATATAATATATAATAATATAATATTAATATAATAATATAATATTAATATAATATAATATTGTACTATGGCAATTATATATATATATATATATATATATATATATATATATATATGTAGTATTAATATAATTAATATAATATTGTACTATGCTAATACTATAATATAACTGATATTGTCCAATGCACCTACAATCAAAGAGCAGGGTTGTTGCAGGTTTTTTTGGGCTGTATGGCCATGGTCTAGAGGCATTGTCTCCTGACGTTTCGCCTGCATCTATGACAAGTATCCTCAGAGGTAGTGAGGTCTGTTGGAAGTAGGAAATTAGGTTTATTTATTTATTTATTTATTTACTATTCTTGTATACCGCTGTATCTCAAGTCCGAGGGCGACTCACAGCGGTTTCCAAACAGCAAAGACAATAAAAACAGCAATAATATACAAAACAGTTAAACTACACAGTTCCATTAATAACCAATAAGCAAATAACAATACACAATTATCACAAATCCCATCCCCCGATCGCCTCATCATCCAAACGTGATCCAAATTCGTCGTCATTGTTCCGTTCCTATGTTCACATTACCACACTTGTACTGAATTACTCAAATGCCTGCACAAACATCCAGGTCTTGAGCTTTCTACGGAATGTCATGAGCGATGGTGCCAGCCTAACGTCTACAGGAAGGGCGTTCCACAGCCGAGGAGCCACCACCGAGAAGGCCCTATCCCTCGTCCCCGCCAGCTGTGCTTGAGAGGCCGACGGGATCGAGAGCAGGGCCTCCCCGGAAGATCTCAAAGTCCGGGTGGGTTCATGGGCCGAGATGCGGTCAGATAGGTATCTTGGGCCGGAACCGTTTAGGGCTTTATAGGCCAGTACCAACACCTTGAATTGGGCCCGGTAGCAAATCGGCAGCCAGTGGAGTTGGTGCAACAGGGGGGTTGTGTGCTCCCTGCGCTCCGCTCCTGTTAGAATCATGGCTGCCACACGTTGGACTAGTTGCAATTTCCGGGCCGTCTTCAAGGGCAGCCCCACGTAGAGAGCGTTGCAGTAGTCTAGGCAGGATGTGACAAGAGCGTGGACTACCGTGGCCAAGTCAGACTTCCCAAGGTACGGGCGCAGCTGGCTATATATCTGTGGAATGACCAGGGTGGGACAAAGGACTCTTGTCTGCTGGAGCTAGATGTGAATGTTTCAACTGACCACCTTGATTAGCATACAATGGCCTGATTGCGCCTGGGGCAATCTTTTGTTGAGAGGTGATTAGATGTCTTTTGTTTGTTTCCTCTCTGTTGTTGTGCTGTTGCAATTTTAGAGTTTTTTTTAATACTGGTAGCCAGATTGTGTTCATTTTCATGGTTTCCTCCTTTCTGTTGAAATTGTCCACATGCTTCTTGTGGATCTCAATGGCTTCTCTGTGGAGTCTGACATGGTGGTTGTGAGAGTGGTCCAGCATTTTGTCTTTTCAAATAATCTGCTGTGTCCAGGTTGGTTCATCAGGTGACGAAGGGCCGATGGGCAGTAATCAATATTTATGATTGGTGGCCGGTAGCCAGAATGGCTCAGAAGTGAAGGGGCAAGGCATTAGCAAGTCACTACTAAATGATTGTTTTCCTTTTTCTTCACTCTCACCTTGAATCAATATTCTCCAAAGCCTGGAAAGATAATTAATTCTTTGTTCTGACTCCAAGTCCCAGAATCCACTGTTGGCAGAAGATGGGAGTTGTAGTCCATAGAAAGACTTTGCCTGGTTGACATGAAGTTCACATACATATACATAATCTTGGATTTTCCCCCTTTTCCTAACCAAATAAAAGGATGACTGAGTTGTTGTGAGTTTTCCGTGATGTCTGGCCATGTTCCAGAAGCATTCTCTCCTGATGTTTCACCCACATCTGTGGCAGGCATCCCAAGAGGTTGTGAGGTCTTTTGGAAACTAGGCAAATGGAGTTTATATATGTGTGGAAAGTCCTGTCTGTTTGACGCAAGCGCAAATGTTGCAATTGGCCAGCTTGATTAGCACTGAATAGCCTTGCAGCTTCAAAGCCTGGCTGCTTCCTGCCTGGGGGAACTTTTCACCCACATCTATGGCAGGCATCCTCAGGTTGTGAGGTCTGTTGGAAACTAGGCAAATGGAGTTTATATACCTGTCTGAGAGTTTTCCGGGCTGTCTGGCCATGTTCCGGAAGCATTCTCTCCTGACGTTTCACCCACATCTATGGCAGGCATCCTCAGAGGTTGTGAGGTCTGTTGGAAACTAGGCAAGTGAGGTTTATATATGTGTGGTATGTCCTGCCTGTTTGAGACAAGTGCAGATGTTGCAATTGGCCAGCTTGATTAACACTGAATAGCCTTGCAGCTTCAAAGCCTGGCTGCTTCCTGTCTGGGGGAAATTTTCACCCATATCTATGGAAGGCATCCTCAGAGGTTGTGAGGTCTGTTGGAAACTAGGCAAGTGGAGTTTATATACCTGTCTGTGAGTTTTCCGGGCTGTCTGGCCATGTTCCGGAAGCATTCTCTCCTGATGTTTAACCCACATCTATGGCAGGCATCCTCAGAGGTTGTGAGGTCTGTTGGAAACAAGGCAAGTGGGGCTTATATATGTGTGGAAATATGTCCAGCGTGGGAGAAAGAACTCTTGTCTGTTGGAGTCAAGTGCTTATGTTGCATTCGGTCACCTACAACAACCCAATTGTATATAATTATTATATATTCCAAGGCTGAGAGGATGTCGTCCTGAGAGTTTCCATAGCCGAGTGAGAATGAGAAAGTTGTAATCTGATGCTCAAAACCACGAAATGTCCACTCACCTTTACACAGGCTGCAGGATTCTCTGCGGTCAGTTTATATACATACTTGGGCCATTTTCAGGTTTGGCAGTTTCATGATTCAGTGCAGAAAACCAGTTCTGGAAGTCACCGAATTGCCTCATCTTTGTTGTTTAGGAAAGCCTGACTAAAGGGTGGAAAATACCCAAATGAGTCCAATGGAAGGAAAGTACAAAATCCAGCTCTCCTCTCCCTCCTGATGAATTAACTGGCTGCAAACTCTTTTCCTCCTTTCTCTTCTTCCTTACTTTTGTCTTCCTCTTCTTCTTCTTCTTCTTCTTCTTCTTCTTCTTCTTCTTCTTCTTCACCTTTTTCCTTTTGTGTGCCCAAGGGGGAGTCTCTCATTTGGTATCAGCCATGGATTGAGGTTTCGGGTTTTAGCCTGCCACTTTTGGACTCTCGCTTGCTGAGGTGTTCCTTCAAGTATCTGTGTAGATCTTAGAAAACGATGTCTTGATTTAAGTTATTGGCGTGTTGACTGATATCCAAACGGGGCATGGGCCGGAGATATCATTGCCTTGGTTCTTTCATTATTGTCTGCTACTTCTTGGCGGGTGTCAGGTGGTGCAATACCGGCTAAACCGTATAATTTCTCCATGTAGGGCTTAGACATACTGTGATAATGCCGCATGTCTCATTAAGAGCCACATCCACTGTTTTAGCGTGGTAAAATGTGTTCTGCGTACTCAGCTGGAGAATTGCAAAGCACAAGGGCAGATGTCTTCACTGTGTCTGGTTGTGAACCCCAGGTTGTGCCGGTCAGCTTTCGCATGATATTATTTCTAGCACCCACTTTTTGCTTGATATTCAGGCAGTGCTACTTGTAGGTCAGAGCACGGTCCAGAGTGACTCCCAGGTATTTGGGTGCGCTGCAATGCTCTAGTGGGTTTCTTTCCCAGGTCATCCTCAGAGCACAAGATACTTGTCTGTTCTGAAAGTGAAAAGCACATGTCTGCATTTTAGATAGATTAGGGAACATCTGTTTTTTCCTGTAATAGGCAGTAAAGGCACCTAAAGCTTCAGAGAGCTTCTCTTCAACTATTTCAATGCTTCCTGCTTGAGCGGTGATGGCATGATCGTCAGCATAGATGAAATTCTCTGTCCCTTCTGGCAGTGGCTGATAATTTGTGTAAACATTGATGAAGCAAGCAGGCAGCACAATCGTCAGCATAGATCACACTCTCTGTCCCTTCTGGTCATTTGTGTAAACATTAATTTGGGAAGAAGGCAGTGATGACACGATCGTCAGCATAGATGAAACTGTCCGTCCCTTCTGATCATTTGTGTAAACATTGATGAAGCAAGCAGGCAGTGATGGCACGATCGTCAGCATAGGTGAAACTCTGTCCCTTCTGGTCATTTGTGTAAACATTGATGAAGCAAGCAGGCAGTGATGGCACGATTGTCAGCATAGATGAAATTCTCTGTCCCTTCTTGCAGTGTAAACATTGATGATGCAAGCAGGCAGTGCTGGCACGATCATCAGCATAGATGAAACTCTCTGTCCCTTCTGGTCATTGTGTAAACATTGATGAAGCAAGCAGGCAGTGATGGCACGATCGTCAGCATAAATGAAACTCTGTCACTTCTGGTCATTTGTGTAAACATTGATGAAGCAATCAGGCAGTGATGGCACGATCGTCAGCATAGATGAAACTCTCTGTCCCTTCTGGTCATTTGTGTAAACATTGATGAAGCAATCAGGCAGGGATGGCACGATCGTTAGCATAGATGAAACTCTGTCCCTTCTAGCAGTGTAAACATTGATGACGCAAGCAGGCAGTGATGGCACGATCATCAGCATAGATGAAACTCTCTGTCCCTTCTGGTCATTTGTGTAAACATTGATGGAGCAATCAGGCAGTGATGGTACGATCGTCAGCATAGATGAAACTCTGTCCCTTCTAGCAGTGTAAACATTGATGGAGCAAGCAGGCAGTGATGGCACGATTGTCAGCATAGATGGAATTCTCTGTCCCTTCTGGCCATTTGTGTAAATATTGATGATGCAAGCAGGCAGTGATGGCACGATTGTCAGCATAGATGAAACTCTCTGTCCTTTCTGGTCATTGATGGAGCAAGCATACTCCCCAGAGGCAGGTCGTTCTTCTGTTTTCGGGGACATGCGGGAAACTTCCCTGCAGGATCGTAAGACATCCGGCCATCCCCTGGGCAACGTCTTCGTAGACGGCTGATTCTCTTACACCAGAAGCAACTTGCAGCACGCAAGCAAACAAACAAGGGAGAAGGAAAAAGAGAGTTGAAACTGAAGCAGGAAAAACAGGACGGCAGAGGCGTCGCCAAATGTCGCTTCCCGATATCTCCGCCGTCTCCACTCTGCTATATGTGGCAGTGGCTCAAAATGGGAAGGACGAGCTTAGCCAGGCATTTGCTGGTCTTTTGTGGCGTCTGCGGCTGTTTGATCTTTTGGCACCGTAGGAGGAGGCAAGGTCTTAAACGGCTCCAGCCAAACGTACCGGCCAGTTGGCAGCCGGGCGAATAATCCAAATGACAATTAGTGTTAAGCAGTTGGCCCGCTTTCTCTTTGTCTCCTCCGGCTGCCCCCTCGAAAGTGCCAGTTTGGGGGCAGAACGAGGGATGCGGTGTTGTGCGGACGGCTTTGGACGGATGCAAACAGCAAGTCTTGCTCAGCCAAAGGATGGTTTTCGACACAGCCAGGTCCCCGTTTGCTGCTCCAAAATGGCTTTGGAAATTGGCTCGAGGCGGGCAAACGGCACGCAGCAGACAAGGGATTCCCAATGCCGCGACCCCTTAATCCAGTTCCTCATGTTGTGGTGACCCCCAACCATAACATTATTGTCGTTGCGACTTCACAACTGTCATTTTGCTGCTATTACGAATCGTCATGTAAATATCTGATCTGCAGGGTGTATTTTCGTTCACTGGACCAAATTTGGCACAAATACCCCATAGGCCCAAATTTGGATACTGGTGTGGTATATTGATTTTGTCATTTGGGAGTTATAGTTGCTGGGATTTATAGTTCGCCTCCAATCAAAGAGCATTCTGAACTCCACCAAAGATGGAATTGAGCCAAACTTGGCACACAGAACTCCCATGACTGAGAGAAGACACTAGAAGCGCTTGGTGGACATTGATCTTGAGGTTTGGAGTTATAGTTCACCTACATCCGGAGAGTACTGTGGACTCAAACAATGATGAATCTGAACTAAACTTGGCACGAATACAAATACTCAATATACCCAAATGTGAATATTCAGGGATCTGGACCAAACTCAGCACAAATACTGAATATGCTCAAAGGCGAACATTGATGGAGTTTGGGGAAAATAGACCGTGACATTTAGGAGTTGTAGTTCACCTACACGCAAAGAGCATTCTGAACTCCACCAAAGATGGAATTGAGCCAAACTTGGCACACAGAACTCCCATGACCAACAGAAAGTACTGGAAGGGCTTGGTGGGCATTGATCTTGAGTTTGCGAGTTGTAGTTCACCTACATCCAGGGAGAAGTGTGGACTCAAACAATGATGGATCTGGAGGTAACTAGGCATGAATACTTAATATGCAGAAAGTCAAACATTGATGGAGTTTGGGGAAAATAGACCTTGACATTTGGGAATTGTAGTTGCTGGGATGTACAGTTCACCTACATGCAAAGAGCATTCTGAACTCCGCCAAAGAGGGAATTGAGCCAAACTTGGCACACAGAACTCCAGTGACCAACAGAAAATACTGGAAGGGCTTGGTGGGCGTTGACCTTGAGTTTGGGAGTTGTAGTTCACCTACATCCAGAGAGAAGTGTGGACTCCAGCAATGATTGGTCTGGACGTAACTAGGCACGAATTCTCAGTATGCCCAAACTCCGAACTCTGCCAACGATGGAATTGAATCCAGACTTGGCACACAGAATTCCCATGACCAACAGAAAGTACTGGAAGGGTTTGGTGGGCATTGATCTTGAGTTTGGGAGTTGTAGTTCACCTACATCCAGAAAGGATCATGAACTCAAACAATGATGGCTCTGGACATAACTAGGCACAAATACTCAATATGCTCAAAGGCGAACATTGATGGTGTTTGGGGAAAATAGACCTTGATATTTGGGAGTTGTAGTTGCTGGGATGTACAGTTCACCTACATGCAAAGAGTATTCTGAACTCCGCCAAAGATGGAATTGAATCCAGACTTGGCACACAGAACTCCCATTACCAACAGAAAGTACTGGAAGGGCTTGGTGGGCATTGACTTTGAGTTTGGGAGTTGTAGTTCACCTACATCCAGAGAAAAGTGTGGACTCAAACAATAAGGGTCTAGACGTAACTAGGCACGAATACTCAATATGCAAAAATTCTGAAGCCCACCAAAGATGGAATTGAATCCAGACTTGGCACACAGAATTCCCATGATCAACAGAAAATACTGGAAGGGCTTGGTGGGCATTGATCTTGAGTTTGGGAGTTGTAGTTCACATGCATCCGGAGAGCTCTGTGGACTCAAACAATGATGGATCTGGACCAAACTTGGCATGAATATTCAATATCCCCAAACGTGAACATTGATAGAGTTTGGGGAAAATAGACCTCAATATTTGGGAGTTGTAGTTGCTGGGATTTATAGTTCACCTACAATCAAAGAGCATTCTGAACTCCACCAGTGATGGAATTGAACCAACTTAGCACACCGAACTCCCATGACTGAGAGAAGACACTAGAAGCGCTTGGTGGACATTGATCTTGAGTTTTGGAGTTATAGTTCACCTACATCCAAAGATTACTGTGGACTTAAACAGTGATGGATCTGGACCAAACTTGGCATGAATACTCAATATGCCCAAATGTGAACACTGGTGGAGTTTGGGGAAAATAGATCTTCACATTTGGGAGTTATAGTTGCTGGGATTTATAGTTCAGCTCCAATCAAAGAGCATTCTGAACCCTACCAACAATGGAATTGAATCTAGACTTGGCACACAGAACTCCCATGACTGACAGAAAGTACTGGAAGGGTTTGGTGGGCATTGACCTTGAATTTTGGAGTTGTAGTTCACCTACATCCAGAGAGCATTGTGGACTCAAACAATGATGGATCAAGACCAAACTTGGCACAAATACTCAATATGCCCAAATGTGAACACTATTCAAGTTTGGGGAAAATAGACCTTGACATTTGGGAGTTGTAATTGCTGGGATTTCTAGTTCTCCTACGATCAAAGTGCATTCTGAACTCCACCAACGATGGAATTGAACCAAACTTGGCACACAGAACCAACATTAAATTGGGAGGGGGGGGGGGGAGGGAAAGGGCCCGAGGCCAGGAATTGTGGGAGTTGAAGTCCAAAACACCTGGAAGGCCGAAGTTTGCAGATGCCTAATGTGCTGCAGTTTGGCACCACTTTAATTGGCATGACGTAATGTCATGTTGGAAGATGTAGTTTTTACAGGACCTCGCCAAGCTACAACCCAAAGGATTCAGAAGGTCATTTTATACACGATTTCGTGCACAAAACCATTTTATACACAATGTTTTCAACTATTTTGTGCACTGAACTCCTCGAAAGCAAAGGTGAAATAGTATTTCGCCATCGTTGTGGTGGAAGGCAACGTGAGATAGGATAGGCGGCGTCCCATGCCAGATGTTTTCAGAAACTGCAAACTCTGGTGCAGCGAAGCCGAAGTGACAAGTGAGGGTTGTCAGATGTCTCCTTGAGGTCAGGACCAGAAGTGTCCGTGTGACCCCCCGACCTGACCCTCACCCTCACCTTCAACTGCGCACTGGAATGCTCCTCTAGTCCAAAAATACCACTGACTTATGAGATCCTGTTGGAAAGACTAGTATTGCAACCTGCTCTTTTTGTTGTGGTTTGCTGGCATCCTTTTCGATTGTTTTTTTGTGCGTGTGTCACAAGCAACTTGGATAAACTGCAAGTCGCTTCTGGTGTGAGAGAGTAGGCTGTCTGCAAGGATGTTGCTCCAGTTTTTTACCATTCTGTGGGAGGCTTCTCTTGTGTTCCCGTATGGGAAGCTGGAGGTGACAGGCAGGAGCTCACCTTCCTCCCTGGATTCGAACCACCAATCTTTCGGTCAGCAGTCCTACCGGCACAATGTGCACAGGGGATATTGCCCCGATGTGCTGTCCTGTGGGATGCTTCTCTTGTGTTCCTGCATGGGGAGCTGGAGCTGACAGACGGGAGCTCACCCTGCTCCCTGGATTCGAACCGCCGATCTTTCGGTCTGCAGTCCTGCCAGCACAAGCACTTGGGGGATATTGCCCCGATGTTTTACTATCCTGTGGGAGGCTTCTCTTGTGTCCCTGCATGGGGAGCTGGAGCTGACAGACGGGAGCTCAATTTGCTCCCTGGATTTGAATTGCCGACCTTTCGGTCAGCAGTCCTGCCAGCACAAGAGTTGAACTCAATGCGCTCAGGGGATATTGCCCTGATGTTTTACTATCCTGTGGGAGGCTTCTCTTGTGTCACCGCATTGGGAGCTGGAGCTGACAGATGGGAGCTCACCCTGCTCCCTGGATTCGAACCGCTGACCTTTCAATCAGCAGTCCTGCCAGCACAAGAGTTTAACTCAATGCGCTCAGGGGATATTGCCCCGATGTTTTATTATCCTGTGGGAGGCTTCTCTTGTGTCCCCACATGGGGAGCTGGAGCTGACAGAAGGAAGCTCACCCTGCTCCCTGGATTCGAACTGCCGACCTTTCAGTCAGCAGTCCTGCCAGCACAAGAGTTTAACCCAATGAACTCAGAGGATATTGCCCCGATGTTTTACTATCCTGTGGGAGGCTTCTCTTGTGTCCCTGCATGGGGAGCTGGAGCTGACAGACGAGAGCTCACCCTGCTCCTTGGATTCGAACCGCTGACCTTTCAGTCAGCAGTCCTGCCAGCACAAGAGTTTTAACTCAATGTGCTCAGGGGATATTGCCCCGATATTTTACTATCCTGTGGGAGGCTTCTCTTTTGTCCCTACATGGGGAACTGGAGCTGACAGATGGAAGCTCACCCTGCTCCCTGGATTTGAACCACCAATCTTTTGGTCAGCAGTCCTAATGGCACAGTGTGCTCAGGGGATATTTCCCTGATGTGCTGTCCTGTGGGATGCTTCTCTTGTGTCCCCGCATGGGGAGCTGGAGCTGACAGACGGGAGCTCACCCTGCGCCCTGAATTCGAACCGCCTACCTTTCAGTCAGCAGTCCTACCAGCACAAGAGTTTAACCCAATGCACTCAGGGGATATTGCCCCGATGTTTTACTATCCTGTGGGAGGCTTCTCTTGTGTCCCCGCATGGGGAGCTGGAGCTGACAGATGGGAGCTCACCTTGCTCCCTGGATTCGAACTGCTGACATTTTGGAATCATAGGAGTTGTAGTTTTGTAAAGTTTCTAGCTCTCTCTGCCACTTTTAAAGGAAGGGCTTTGCATCTTTTCGACTGAAAGTTTTCAAGGGAAGGAAGGGCGTGGCGCAGTTTTAATTGTTTTGTTTTCTTAGAACTGCTTTTGACGATTTGTAAGAGTGTTTACCTTGCGTTGGTACGTATTATGAATAGCTGGATTGTACAAGATTTTACTTGTTGACATTTTGTTTGCTTTTGCGTATTTTTGTACTCGTTTTGTGTGGGAGTTCCACTTTGGGTGGAAAGGTGGGATATGGATGATGATGACGATGATGATAATTTTTACTACAATCACTTCGGTATCCCTATGGATGTCCTGATCCTCACTCTCTGCTTCTTTAGGAAAAATGCTGCACTCGCAAAGCTCAGGCAGTGCTGTATTTCCGTGTCAATGTTGACTTTCGTGGACAGGTTGCTGCTCAGGGAGCGGAAATGGTCAACATTAAACTTTCTCATCTAATGATGCACAGTACTCACATCAACACAATCACAATAAAGAGCTTGCATTCTCTGATGAATCTCTTTTGGGGTGACATCTTCTGCTGTCAAGAATGACTACACGTTGCTTAAGTCGCATTGACAGACCGTCTGCACAGAGTTTCATACTTTGCACTTTAACAACACAACTGTTCAATGCTAAAGCTTCCTGCCAAAATGGAACTGTAGAGGAGAGTCTACTGAACAAGCCAGTACCTGTCGCTTGCAAGTACTGTTGAGGAGTTACGAAGGTGGAGGCATTCCTTTTCAGTCAACGTATTGTGCAGGGTTCCATACTTTGCACTTTAACAACACAACCATTCAATGCTAAGGCTTCTCGCCAACTGTAGAGGAGAGTCTACTGTACAAGCCAGTACCTGCCTCATACCAGTACTGCCATCTGTTCAGGAGTTACAAAGCATTGAATGGTTGTGTTGTTAAAGTGCGAAGTATGGAACCCTGCAGAGTACAAGGGTTAAATGAAACGTAATGCCTCCATCTAAGTAACTCCTCAACAGATGGCAGTACTGGTATGCGGCAGGTACTGGCTTGTTTAGTAGACTCCCCTCTACAGTTCCATTTTGATGGGAAGCCTTAGCATTGAATGGTTGTGTTGTTGAAGTGTGAAGTATGGAACCCTGCAGAGTATAAGGGTTGAATGAAACGTAATGCCTCCACCTTCGTGACTCCTCAACAGATGGCAGTACTGGTATGCGGCAGGTACTGGCTTGTTCAGTAGACTCCCCTCTACAGTTCCATTCTGATAGGAAGCCTTAGCATTGAATGGTTGTGTTGTTGAAGTGTGAAGTATGGAAACCTGCGGAGTGTAAGCGTTGAATGAAATGTAATGCTGCCATCTTCGTAACTCCTCATCAGATGGCAGTACTGGTATGTGGCTGGTACTGGCTTGTTCAGTAGACTCTCCTCTACAGTTCCATTTTGGCAGGGAGCCTTAGATTGAATGGTTGTGTTGTTAAAGTGCGAAGTATGGAACCCTGTGCAGATGGTCGGTCAATGTGACTTAAACAACGTGCAGTTGTTGAATTCTTGACAGCAGAAGGTGTCACCCCAATGATGCACAGTACTCACATCAACAGAATCAGCATAAACAACTTGCATTCTTTGATGAATCTCCTTTGGGGTGCGCAGGGTTCAATACTTTGCACTTTAACAACACGACCATTCAATGTTAAGGCTTCCTGCCAAAATGGAACTGTAGAGGAGAGTCTACTGAACAAGCCAGTACCTGCCGCATGTCAGTACTGCCATCTGTTGAGGAGTTATAGAGGTGGAGGCATTACTTTTCCTTGCTTCTTCTGTTGCTGGAGCCCTGTGCCTGGCCCCTGCGTGCCCCAACATGCCTGCGCTGGATTCCAGTCGGCCTGCGTAACCGCATTCCTCTCCTAAGAGGAGTCTGTCTCGGAAGGAAATATCTCTGCTTTGTGTTGTCAAAGGCTTTCTCTGCTTTCCCAAGCCTATTTTAAGAGCCAAACCAGTGTTTTCTGAATACACACACACACACACATATATGCGCTGAACTAGCTGATGGGGTGGTAGAAAGAACTCTTCTCTGTGTGAATATTGCCATTGACAACCTTGATTAGCATTTAGTAGCCTTGCAGCTTCAAGGTCTGGCCGCTTACTGCCTGTTTATGGCCTCGCAGCTTGAAGGTCTGGCTGCTTAGTGCCTGTTTATATATCCGTGGCATGTCCAGGGTGGGAGAAAGAACTCTTGCCTGTTGGAGGAAGGTGCGAATGTTGCAATTTGCATTGAATGGCCTTGCAGCTTCAAGGTCTGGCCGCTTACTGCCTGTGTATGTATCGGTGGAATAATGTCCAGGGTGGGAGAAAGGACTCTTGTCTGTTGGTGGCAAGTGTGAATATTGCAGTTGGTCAACTTGAGTAGCATTTGATGACCTTGCAGCTTCAAGATCTGGCCGCTTACTGCCTGTGTATGTATTTCTGGAATAATGTCCAGGGTGGGAGAAAGGACTCTTGTCTGTTTGTGGCAAGTGTGAATGTTGCAGTTGGCCACCTTGATTAGCATTTGATGGCCTTGCAGCTTCAAGGTCTGGTCGCTTACTGCCTGTTTATATATCCGTGGCATGTCCAGGGTGGGAGAAAGAACTCTTGCCTGTTGCAGGAAGGTGCAAATGTTGCAATTCGATGCCTTGATTTGCATTGAATGGCCTTGCAGCTTCAAGGTCTGGCTACTTATTCGCTGTTTATGGCCTTGCAACTTCAAGCTCTGGCTGTTTACTGCCTGTTTATATATCCGTGGCATGTCCAGGGTGGGAGAAAGAACTCTTGCCTGTTGGAGAAAGGTGCAAATGTTGCAATTTGATGCCTTGATTAGCATTTAATGGCCTTGCAGTTTCAAGGTCTGACTACTTACTGCCTGTTTATGGACTTGCAGCTTCAAGTTCTGACTGCTTACTCCCTGTTTATATATCCGTGGCATGTCCAGAGTGGGAGAAAGAACTCTTGCCTGTTGGAGGAAGGTGCGAATGTTGCAATTTGATGCCTTGATTAGCATTTAATGGCCTTGCAGCTTCAAGGTCTGACTGCTTAGTGCCTGTTTATATATCCGTAGCATGTCCAGGGTGGGAGAAAGAACACTTGCCTGTTGGAGGAAGGTGTGAATGTTGCAATTTGATGCCTTGATTTGCATTGAATGGCCTTGCAGCTTCAAGGTCTGGCTGCTTCCTGCCTGAGAAAAATGTTTTCAGTCTTTTAGCGACCGTATTTGAGTCTTATGTTTGCCACAGAGCCTGTAATGCTTATTGAATACGAGACGGGCAAGGAAGGGTTGGGAAGCCAAGCTTTCCTTTGCGTGGATCCACCTTTCGGGAATCATGTGGCCTCTCCTGTTCCTGGGTTCTCTCAAAGAGGGTTAATGAGCTTGACCTACTTTGATAGGAATTTGGAGGGCATGCGAGAGCTGTGTATTGCAAGATCTGGGTCTCGGCCCCATAAAAACTCCGTCCTCTTTTGCTCCGACTTCTCCAAACAACAAAAGGCAGTATTTCCCTGCCTTGAAAGAGAAAGAAAAAAAATAAATAGCAAAGTATGGTGACTCACTCGCAAGAGAGGAAGCGTCCAGTCATGAGATTAGGCACTCGCTAACCGCAGAAACCACATTTTTTACATGACTCGTTTGCAAAGCCAAGCTTTGAGACCCAGGTGTGGCTGCAAAAGGATGAAGGCGGGCTTTGGTGAGTCTCCAAACGCTCCCAAATCGTCCTACTCCCCGTTTTGTTTGGAATCAGCGAGGAGCATACGCCATCCTTTCTGATACGGATCTGCTTCTTTCTCCTTTCTCCGGAATGGGGAAGTTGCTGGCCCTTTGCCCTTTGGGGTTTGAGTTGGAAAAAAGATTGCACACAGACGGTGATAAGAGCTGAATCATGCAATTCCTGTGGTGTGTTGCAAGTGCTTCAGATGCATGCAATGGCCACGAAATCTCATGGTCCGGGGCTAAAGGTTGCCCTTCCTTTCTCTGGAAGAGTCAGCAAGCTTTGACCTGTATTGGCGTCCGGCTTGGTGACGAGGGAAGGATTCTGAATGCGGAGTCTGAATACTTGTGTTAACTAATTAATAGGCTTGTTTGATTTTAAAAAAATGGTTCAAAACTCGTTTCGGATGTGGTGGTTTTGATTCGGAAGTCAATTCCGTTTTTCACAAGACAAAAATGTTCAAATGTTACTCCAGAAAGGGAGGGGGGGAAGCAAAGGGAGGTGAGGCGAGAGAGAGAGACTATTTCCTCTTTAAAAACCTCTATGCTGCCTTATACTGATTCAGTTTCTTCTTTTATATTGGCTGGGACTTTCTGTGTGCTGTTAAACCGTTGTACATTATATTACAGGCAATGAAACACTCTTGTGTATAACAAAGTGACACAGTTTATTTATAACTTCTGGTTCCAACGCTTGTGGTTACATTTGTGTTTTGTTGCAATCTTGAGGCTTACAGTCAGTATCATTTACTTGGTTAACTTTTCTGAATAAACTATCAATGTTTCATATTCACAAACATGTTACTTGCTTTACACACTCTTGGCTGAGTTATATTCTGAACCAAGGCAACATTAGCCTTCTTTATGTTCCTTAAAACTCGAGCTCTATTTAACTAACTGCTTCTCTATATCAGAAGTCTTTAACACATCTTCATAACTGCTTATTTCTATCAGGCACTCAAAAACCAACTCTCCTCTTCACACACAGATTCCTAACTGTCATTTTTAAACTCTCTCACTCTAACTGCCTCTTTCAGAACCTTGGCTCCGCCCCTTTGGAATGTTCAGCTCTGCTCTCCCCAACTGTCATTTTGGCCTAGCAGCCTTTTCAAATCCTGGGCCTACACTAATCTGCATATGACCAATCGGCTTCACATATGCAAATGAATCCTATCTCTGCTGTTGCTACCCTGTCTGTGCCTATTCTTCCCTATCTGCCATATGTAAACATAGAGCTATACACCAAAACTTTAACATAGAGTAGCAATTTCACTACAGGAGGAAATCCATCAACTCTGGTTTAAAACCAGGTTTGAGACCGAAGCGAGGGGAGAGGAAAAGGAGGAAATTCATCCACTCTGGTTTAAAACGTTTCACAGGTTTGAGACAGAAGCGAGGGGAGAGGAAAAGGAGGAAATTCATCCATTCTGGTTTAAAACGCTTCCCAGGTTTGAGCAGAAGCGAGGGGAGAAGAAAGGAAGGAAATCCATCCACTCTGGTTTAAAACGCTTCCCAGGTTTGAGACAGAAGCGAGGGGAGAGGAAAAGGTGGAAATTCATCCATTCTGGTTTAAAATGTTTCCCAGGCTTGAGCAGAAGCGAGGGGAGAAGAAAGGCAGGAAATTCATCCACTCTGGTTTAAAACGCTTCCCAGGTTTGAGACAGAAGCGAGGGGAGAGGAAAAGGAGGAAATTCATCCACTCTGGTTTAAAACGCTTCCCAGGTTCGAGACAGAAGCGAGGGGAGAGGAAAAGGAGGAAATCCAACCACTCTGGTTTAAAATGCTTCCCAGGTTTGAGAAAGAAGTGAGGGGAGAGGAAAAGGAGGAAATCCGTCGACTCTGGTTTAAAACTCTTCCCAGGTTTGAGATAGAAGCAAGGGGAGAGGAAAAGGAGGAAATTCATCCACTCTGGTTTAAAACGTTTCACAGGTTTGAGACAGAAGCGAGGGGAGAGGAAAAGGAGGAAATTCATCCATTCTGGTTTAAAACGCTTCCCAGGTTTGAGCAGAAGCGAGGGGAGAAGAAAGGCAGGAAATCCATCCACTCTGGTTTAAAACGCTTCCCAGGTTTGAGACAGAAGCGAGGGGAGAGGAAAAGGAGGAAATTCATCCACTCTGGTTTAAAACGCTTCCCAGGTTCGAGACAGAAGCGAGGGGAGAGGAAAAGGAGGAAATCCAACCACTCTGGTTTAAAATGTTTCCCAGGTTTGAGAAAGAAGTGAGGGGAGAGGAAAAGGAGGAAATCCAACCACTCTGGTTTAAAATGTTTCCCAGGTTTGAGATAGAAGCAAGGGGAGAGGAAAAAGAGGAAATCCATCCACTCTGGTTTAAAACACTTCCCAGGTTCGAGACAGAAGCGAGGGGAGAGGAAAAGGAGGAAATCCAACCACTCTGGTTTAAAATGTTTCCCAGGTTTGAGAAAGAAGTGAGGGGAGAGGAAAAGGAGGAAATCCATCCACTCTGGTTTAAAACACTTCCCAGGTTCGAGACAGAAGCGAGGGGAGAGGAAAAGGAGGAAATCCAACCACTCTGATTTAAAATGTTTCCCAGGTTTGAGAAAGAAGTGAGGGGAGAGGAAAAGGAGGAAATCCAACCACTCTGGTTTAAAATGCTTCCCAGGTTTGAGAAAGAAGTGAGGGGAGAAGAAAAGGAGGAAATCCGTCCACTCTGGTTTAAAATATTTCCCAGGTTTGAGATAGAAGCAAGGGGAGAGGAAAAAGAGGAAATCCATCCACTCTGGTTTAAAACACTTCCCAGGTTTGAGACAGAAGTGAGGGGAGAGGAGAAGGAGGGAATTCATCCACTCTGGTTTAAAACGCTTCCCAGGCTTGAGTTTGAAGCGAGGGGAGAGGAAAAGGAGGAAATCCATCCACTCTGGTTTAAAATGGCTTCTCTGGCTTGAGCCGAGGCCAGGGACCAGAAGTGGGGAAAAGCCGAATAATTTCAGACTCACTTACTGCTTCGTAACAGAAATGGCGGTAAAAGCTTCGGAAGGGCAAAGGGACTTCCGGTTTCCTTAAAATGTTCGAAATTGCTTCAAAAAGCAAATCTTTCCGAATTTATTCCAAATTACGAAGATTCCCACCGAACCTAACCATGCCTACTAACTAACCCTGGGCAACCTCATGCTAGTCTCTCAAAACGTACACAAAAGTGGTAAATGTAAAGCTTGAATGTTGTGGGTAGGAAACCCATGGCTTTAAACCTGGGCTTTAGAAATGGAACAAAAACTAGCAAGGGGAAATCTTTCGCTTGGGATATCGAAACCTTGTTTGGTTTGGTTTCCATCATGTGGGCCAGTGATGAAGACTCGTATTTGTCAGCTGATCACCTGGTTGAGAAGGTACAGGTAAACAAAGCAGAAAAGCATGCTCAGCACTTTGAGGAATGGGTTTGAGGAAAACATCAATCTATATCAGCGTTTCTCAACATGGGGGTTGCAAAGGGGTTTCAGAGGGGTCACCAAAGACCACCAGTAAACGTATATTTCTGATGGTCTTAGGAACCCCTTTGGCAGAGAAGGCTGAAGATCTCCCCGCAGTGAGGGCATTGGTTTCCAGTTGGAAGGCGGTCCCGGTTGGAGTTGGCTTGACATGCCTTCCTCTTGGCACGTTTCTCTCTTTTGCCCTCCATTCGTGGCTCTTCAAATTCCGCAGCACTGCTGGTCACAGCTGACCTCCAGCTGGAGCGCTCAAGGGCCAGGGCTTCCCAGTTCTCAGTGTCTATGTCAGAGTTTTTAAAGTTGGCTTTGAGCCCATATTTGAATCTCTTTTCCTGCCCACCAACATTCAGTTTCCCGTTCTTGAGTTCAGAGTAGAGCAACTGCTTTGGGAGACGGTGGTCGGGCATCTGGACAACGTGGCCGGTCCAGCGGAGTTGATGTTGGAGGACCATCGCTTCAATGCTGGTGGTCTTTGCTTCTTCCAGCACACTGACGTTTGTCTGCTTGTCTTCCCAGGAGATTTGCAGGATTTTCCGGAGGCAGCGCTGATGGAAACGTTCCAGGAGTTGCATGTGACGTCTGTAGACAGTCCACGTCTCGCAGGCATATAGCAGGGTTGGGAGGACAATGGCTTTATAGACAAGCACCTTGGTGTCCCTACGGATGTCCCGGTCCTCAAACACTCTCTGCTTCATTCTGGAAAATGCTGCACTTGCAGAGCTCAGGCGGTGTTGTATTTTGGCGTCGATGTTGACTTTGGTGGAGAGGTGGCTGCCAAGGTAGCGGAAATGGTCCACATTTTCTAATGTGACACCATTAAGCTGTATTACTGGCATTGGATTGGCTGGCGACTGCTGGAACAGTACCTTGGTTTTCTCAATGTTCAGTGACAGGCCGAGCTTCTCATATGCTTCTGCGAAGGTGTTTAGAGTGGCTTGTAGATCTTCTTCTGAATGCGCACAGACGACACTGTCATCAGCATACTGGAGTTCTATAACAGCTGTTGTTGTAACCTTGGTTTTGGCTTTCAGTCTGCTGAGGTTGAATAGCTTGCCATCTGTCCGATAGATTATTTCCACTCCGGTGGGAAGCTTCCCATGAACAAGGTGAAGTATCATAGCGATGTAGATGGAGAATAGAGTTGGGGCAATAACACATCCCTGTTTGACACCGGATTCCGCCTTAAATGGGTCACTTTGGGAGCCACTGCTGTCCAAGACTGTTGCCATCATGTCATCGTGGAGGAGCCGCAGGATGTTCACAAATTTGTTTGGGCACCCGATTTTGTGGAGGTATCCCTACCGATGTCCCGGTCCTCAAACACTCTCTGCTTCATTCAGAAAAATGCTGCACTTGCAGGATTTCTTTGCAGGCAAGCTCTGATGGAATTATTCCAGGAGTTGCATGTGACGTCTGTAGACAGTCCACATTTCACAGACTTATAGCAGGGTTGGGAGGACAATAGCTATATAAACAAGCCCTTTGTCTCCCTATGGATGTCCCAGTCCTCAAACACTCTCTGCTTCATTCGGAAAAATGCTGCACTCACAGAGCTCAGGCAGTTTTGTATTTCAGTGTCAATGTTGACTGTAAGTCCTGAGTCTATGGTTCAAGAAGCAGGGGACTTTTGCTCTTCCTTTTTTGATGGACTTTAGGGTAAGATGAGACGTTTTCCAAAGCTTGGCATTGCTCCTATTTGGGAATTCCCTTGCAGGGTGAAAGGCATCTTGGCTCTGCTTCCAAGGACTGGGTTTGGAGCAGCTGTCTGCTGGGAAACAGAGAACGCTGCTTAGTTCCTGTTGCAGACCTTACTGGTTCCCTCACAAAAGCATAAATGGAAACCACCCGACATTCCAGGAGACCGTGCAGAATGCATATTTTTACCCATGCACACACCTCTCTCTGCGCATAGGATTCTAGACATCAGTTCCCAGAGGTTGCACTAGATTTAATCGTTGTGAATATTTTCTGGGGTTTTCTGGATGTTGCAATCCAATTACTTGCCGGTATTTATATTTGGGGAAGCATTGAACTAGATGGAGTTAACAGATGTGTTGTCGAAAGCTTTCATGGCTAGCATCAGAGGGTTGCTGTGAGTTTTCCAGGCTGTATAGCCATTTCAAACTACAAGAGAGGAGATTCCATCTGAACATTAGGAAGAACTTCCTGACTGTGAGAGCCGTTCAGCAGTGGAACTCTCTGCCCCGGAGTGTGGTGGAGGCTCCTTCTTTGGAAGCTTTTAAGCAGAGGCTGGATGGCCATTTGTCAGGGGTGATTTGAATGCAATATTCCTGCTTCTTGGCAGGGGGTTGGACTGGATGGCCCATGAGGTCTCTTCCAACTCTTTGATTCTATGATTCTATGTTCCAGAAGCATTCTCTCCTGACGTTTTGCCCACATGTTGCCAGAACATGGCCATAACACCAGGAAAATTCACAGTAAACCAGAGTTAGCATAGTTGTTTGAGTTTTGGGAAACCAGTGTTTGAATCCCCGTTCAGTTGCAGAAACCCACTGGATAACATTATGCAGGTCACACTCTCTCAGCCTCAAAGTGATGCAAGAGAAACCCCTCTTTGAACCAGCCTTGCCATGATACGAGTTCAAAATGAAGGCAAACAACAACAAAACTGTTGTCGAAGGCTTTCATGGCCGGAATCACTGGGTTGCTTTGGGTTCAAAAACAGCATGAACATACTTTATGATTCCGGGCTGCCTGGCCATGTTCCAGAAGCATTCTCTCCTGACGCTTCGCCCACATCTATGGCAGGCATCCTCAGAGGTTGTGAGGTCTTTTAAAAAATCGGCAAGTGGGTTTATATATCTGGAATAACGTCCTGGGTGGGAGAAAGAACACTTGCCTGTTTGTGGCAAATGTGAATATTGCCGTTGGCCAGCTTGATTAGCATCTGATGGCCTTGCAGCTTCAAGGTCTGGCCGCTTACTGCCTGTTTGTTTATGTATCTCTGGAATAATGTCTAGAATTGGAGAAAGAACTCTTGTCTGTTAGTGGCAAATGTGAATGTTGCCATTGGCCAGCTTGATTAGCATTTGATGGCCTTGCAGCTTCAAGGTCTGGCCGCTTACTGCCTATTTACGTATCTTTGGAATAATGTTCAGGGTGGGAGAAAGAACTCTTGTCTGTTGGTGGCAAATGTGAATGTTGCCATTGGCCAGCTTGATTAGCATTTGATGGCCTTGCAGCTTCAAGATCTGGCTACTTACTGCCTGTTTATGTATGTCTGGAATAATTTCCAGGGTGCGAGAAAGAACTCTTTGTCTGCTTCTGGCAAGTGTGAATGTTGTCATTGGCCAGCTTGATTAGCATTTGATGGCGTTGCAGCTTAAAGGTCTGGCTGCTTACAGCCTGCTTATTTATCTCTAGAATAATGTCTAGAATGGGAGAAAGAACTCTTGTCTGCTTGTGGCAAGTGTGAATGTTGCCATTAGCCATCTTGATTAGCATTGAATGGCCTTGCAGCTTCAAGGTCTGGCTGCTTACTGCCTATTTATCTCTGGAATAATGTCCAGGGTGGGGAAAGAACTCTTGTATGTTGGTGTCAAGTGTGAATGTTGCCATTGGCCAGCTTGATTAGCATTTGATGACCTTGCAGCTTCAAGATCTGGCCACTTACTGCCTGTTTGTTTATGTATCTTTGGAATAATGTCTAGAATTGGAGAAAGAACTCTTGTCTGTTGGTGGCAAGTGTGAATGTTGCCATTGGCCAGCTTGATTAGCATTTGATGGCATTGCAGCTTCAAGGTCTTGCTGCTTACTGCCTGTGTATGTATCTCTGGAAGAACGTCCAGGGTGGGAGAAAGGACTCTTGTCTGTTGGAGGCAAGTGTGAATGTTGCTGTTGGCCATCTTGATGAGCACTGAATGGCTTTGCAGCTTCAAAACAAGCCTGGACTAGACAAGTCAGATGGTATATATTTTTACGTTGATATATGCATACAGCATATGAAGATGTCATAACAAGCCTTTTGATCCACGCCGCCGGATCACATTTGTTGCCAGCGGGAGCAGCTAAACAAACCGCAGACCTGTCTGCGATTTGTTTTTCGTGATGTTTAAACCCAGTGCTTCAAATGGTCTCTCCCACTATTAGAGTTTTGCACCATTGTGCAAGAAAACAACCTCACCAATGATAGGCTCAGGTTACCCCAAGAATCTGGGTTTACTTTGAGGCGCGGACCAGTCTGCAACACAAACTGTATGTATGTTATCGATTTTGATCTTCTGCAACAGGTATGGGCAAACTTGGGCCCTCCGGGGGTTTTGGATTGCAACTCCCACAATTCCTAACAGCCTACCGGCCGTTCTTGAAAATCTGCAGCCAGATCTTGAAGCTGCAAGGCCATTCAGTGCTAATCAAGGTGGCCAATGGCAACATTCACACTTGCCACAAACAGACAAGAGTCCTTTCTCCCATTCTATACCTTATTCTAGAGATACATAAACAGGCAGTAAGCGGCCAGACCTTGAAACTGCAAGGCCATTCAGTGCTAATCAAGTTGGCCAATGGCAACATTCACACTTGACACCAACAGACAAGAGTTCTTTCTCCCACCCTGGACATTATTCCAGAGATACATACACAGGCAGTAAGAAGCCATACCTTGAAGCTGCAAGGCCATCAAATGCTAATCAAGCTGGCTAACAGCAAAATTTACACTTGCCACCAACAGACAAAAGTTCTTTCTCCCACGCTAGACATTATTCCAGAGATACATAAACAAAGAGGCAGTAAGAGGCCAGACTTTGAACCTGTAAGGCCATCAAATGCTAATCAAGTTGGCCAATGGCAACATTCACACTTGACACCAACAGACACGAGTCCTTTCTCCCACGCTAGACATTATTCCAGAGATACATAAACAAACAGGCAGTAAGAGGCCAGACCTTGAAGCTGCAAGGTCATCAAATGCTAATCAAGTTGGCCAATGGCAACATTCACACTTGACACCAACAGACAAGAGTTCTTTCTCCCGCCCTGGACATTATTCCAGAGATACATAAATAGGCAGTAAGCAGCCAGACCTTGAAGCTGCAAGGTCATCAAATGCTAATCAAGTTGGCCAATGGCAACATTCACACTTGACACCAACAGACAAGAGTTCTTTCTCCCACGCTAGACATTATTCCAGAGATACATAAACAAAGAGGCAGTAAGAGGCCAGACTTTGAAGCTGCAAGGTCATCAAATGCTAATCAAGTTGGCCAATGGCAACATTCACACTTGACACCAACAGACAAGAGTTCTTTCTTCCACGCTAGACATTATTCCAGAGATACATAAACAAACAGGCAGTAAGCAGCCAGATCTTGAAGCTGCAAGGCCATCAGATGCTAATCAAGCTGGTCAATAGCAACGTTTACACTTCCCACAAACAGACAAGGTAAACCCAGATTCTTGGGGTAACCTGAGCCTTTTCTTCAAGATCATCTGAACGACGTGGCTGACCATGTTTTGCATTTGCCAATCCAGTCCTATTTTTAGTTTTTATATTGCGCTCAGCAAGCTCTGCAAGTTTGTCCACAACGACATTTCCCATTCTTGGAATTGCACAACTGTTATTGGCCCTTTTGCACGCTCTGGTGCAAGATCCGGAGTCTGGGATCCTGCTTATCACGACCTCAAGCGGGCTTGCTGCTTTCCTTTTTTCTCCATCCTTCCTTGTTGGTCACCCACAACCACAGAATCCACATTTGTAGAGCGAGAGAGATGGAAGACTCGTTTCCTTGATTCCTTGAGCTGGGTGTGGCGTGCAAGCGTGAGATTTGGGGGCACACCAACCCAAGTGTGTGTGCAAGAGTTATCACACACTTCCCTTCAGCAGATCGCTGTGGTTGTTGTGGTTGCACAAGAAGGTTGAGCAAGCCTAGCTCTGGGTGCCCGTTTGGCCACTTTTGGGAACCTGTCGTTTTGGCGAGGGGTTCGCGGGGTTCGCACTAACCGCCAGCAATATCCCCTCCTTTTTGGGCATGATTTATTTTTGACAGATGTGTCAAGAAGGCGGCCAACTTGAAGTATGGCTTCTAGAATTATAGAATCAAAGAGTTGGAAGAGACCTCATGGGCCATCCAGTCCAACCCCATTCTGCCAAGAAGCAGGAATGTTGCATTCAAATCACCCCTGACAGATGGCCATCTAGCCTCTGTTTAAAAGCTTCCAAAGAAGGAGCCTCCACCACACTCCGGGGCAGAGAGTTCCACTGCTGAACGGCTCTCACAGTCAGGAAGTTCTTCCTCATGTTCAGATGGAATCTCCTCTCTTGTAGTTTGAAGCCATTGCTCCATTGCGTCCTAGCCTCCAGGGAAGCAGAAAGGAAGCTTGCTCCCTTCTCCCTGTGGCTTCCTCTCACATATTTATACATGGCTATCATATCTCCTCTCAGCCTTCTCTTCTTCAGGCTAAACATGCCCAGCTCATTAAGCCGCTCCTCATAGGGCTTGTTCTCCAGACCTTTTATCATTTTAGTCACATTTTAGACACATTCCAGCTTGTCAATATCTCTCTTGAATTGTGGTACCCAGAATTGGACACAATATTCCAGGTGTTGTCTAACCAAAGCAGAATAGAGCATGACTTCCCTGGACCTAGACACTAGGCTCCTATTGATGCAGGCCAAAATCCCATTGGCTTTTTTTTGCCGCCACATCACATTGTTGGCTCATGGTTAACTTGTTGTCTACAAGGACTCCAAGATCTTTTTCACACGTACTGCTCTCGAGCCAGGCATTGTCCCCCATTCTGTATCTTTGCATTTCGTTTTTCCTGCCAAAGTGGAGTATCTTGCATTTGTCCCTGTTGAACTTCATTTTGTTAGTTTTGGCCCATCATCCCTCTCATCTGCTAAGATCGTTTTGAATCCTGCTCCTGTCCTCTGGAGTCTTGGCTCTCCCTCCCAATTTGGTGTCGTCTGCAAACTTGATGATCATGCCTTCTGTTGGAGTTCAGCCTGTGATTGTGTTTTGGATGTGAGGAAAGATATTAATGAGGTTCAAGATGAGTTTCAAGATGGCAATGGTTTGGTCAGTGATATTGATGTAGTTTCCCAGGGGAATGTCCCTGAGGGGTGAGGGGATGACGATGAAAATAGCTCGGCACCTGCAGAAATTAATGAGCAAGTAGATAACGAGCCGAGAAATAGACTCGTTCAGTCAAAGAATCATAGAGTTGGAAGAAATAGTTTTCTAAGATTTAAGAAATAGTTTTCTATAATCAAGAAATAGTTTTCTAAGATCTACAGAGACACTCGCTGGAACACCTCAGCAAGCTTGAGTCCAAAAGTGGCAGGCTCAAACCCAGAACCTCATCCTTCCTTCTCTCCTTTTTACCTTCCCTCTCGCTTTCTCTCCTTTCTTCCTTCTCTACCTCTTTCTTTCCTTTGCTTTTTGCTTCCATCCTTCCTTCTCTCTTCCCTCTTTCCTTCCCTCCCTCTTTCTCTCCTTCTTTCCCTCCTTCCTTTGCTCCCTCTTTCCTTCCTTCCTTTTCCTTTCCTCCTTCCTTTCTTCTCTACCTCTTTCCCTCCTTCCTCTTTCTTTTCCTTCTTTCTCTCCTTCCTTCTCTACCTCTTTCCTTCCTTCCTTCGCTTTTTCTTCCTTCTCTCCTTCCCTCCCGCTTTCTCTCCTTTTTTCCTTTTCTACCTCTTTCCATCCTTTGCTTTTTGCTTCCATCCTTCCTTCTCTTTCCTTCTTTCCTTCCCTCCCTCTTTCTCTCCTTCTTTTCCTCCTTCCTTCGCTCCCTCTTTCCTTCCTTCTTTTTTCTTTCCTTCTTCCTTTCTTCTCTACCTCTTTTCTTCCTCTTTCTTTTCCTTCTTCTTTCTCTCCTTTCTCCCTTCTACCTCCTTCCTTCCTTCCTTCCTTTGTTTTTTCCTTCATCTTTCATTCTCTCCTTCTTTCCTCCCCCCCACTTTCTCTCCTTTCTTCCTTTTCTACCTCTGTCCTCCCTTTGCTTTTTGCTTCCATCCTTCCTTCTCTTTCCTTCTTTCCTTCCCTCCCTCTTTCTCTCCTTCTTTCCCTCCTTCCTTCGCTCCCTCTTTCCTTTCTTCCTTCGCTTTTTTTGCTTCCATCCTTCCTTCTCTCTTGCCTTCTTTCCTTCCCTCCCTCTTTCTCTCCTTCCTTCCCCCCTTCCTTTTTCTTTCCTTCCTTCTCTACCTCTTTCTCTCCTTCTTCCTTTTCCCCCCTTCTCTTTCTTTCCTTTCTTCCTTCTCTTCCTTTTCCTTTGTTCTTTGCTTCTTTCTTTCCCTCTTTCTTTCTTTCTTTCTTTCTCCCCTTCCTTTCCTCCCTCTTCCTTCCTTTTTTGCTGTATCGTGATTTAGCTTTTTGTCATTTAACTCTTTTAGGTTTTTAAGTCCTTTCCGCTGTTCTTTGGGGGGGGGGGTATGAGTAATGGTTACTTGTTGGTCTGTTAGGGGTATAGTGTCCAAATTTCATGTCAATTCATCCAGTGGTTTTTGAGTTATGCTAATCCCACAAACAAACATTAAATTTTTATTTATATAGATACCTCCCCACCTTTTAGCATCTTTGGAGGCAGTGCTCAGTTCTGGCCACAGGGAGGTGCTGTTGCTTTGTTTGTAAACGTACTGCTTTTTCCGATGGAAATGCCATGCCTAAAATGCCTCCCCACTTTAATGCAGTTCCTATTGATCTACTTACATTGCTGTTTTCGATCCGCTAGGTGAGCAGGGAGCTGGGCTGAAGGTCGGGAGCTCACCCCGACCCGGGCTTCGAACTGTCAACCTTTTTGGTTGGCGAGATTTACTGCAGCTGGTGATTAACGTGCTGTGCTAAAGCCTGGCTATTGATAAGGATTAGTGTAATGAGACATACCGGGTCAAAGGAACCTTAAAGATGAAACAGATTTGTTGCAGCGAATGCTTCCACGGGTGCGTTTACATCTCTTTCTCTCCCTTTCTCCAGGTTTCTCCCATCTGCCGAATGGGTTGTATCCATCGTACATTCCCTTGAGCCACCTCGAACCCCATAACAGTGGGAGCCCTTTGCTTGCTCAGCTGGGCCAGCACAGCCTCTTTGAGTCCCCAAAAGGTGAGTTGCATCTATGCTGCAGAATGGTGGTGCAAAAATGATGGGGTGTGTCTGTGCTGCAGAACGATGGTGCAAAAATGATGGGGTGTATCTATGCTGCGGAATGGTGGTGCAAAAGTGATGGGGTGTATCTATGCTGCAGAATGATGGTGCAAAAATGATGAGGTGCCTCTATACTGCAGAATGATGGTACAGAAATGATGGGGTGCATTTATGCTGCAGAATGATGGTGCAAAAATGTTGGGGTGCATCTATGCTGTAGAATGATGGTGTAAAAATGATGGGGTGCATCTGTGCTGCAGAATGATGGTGCAAAAATGATGGGGTGCATCTATGCTGCAGAATGGTGGTGCAAAAATGATGGGGTGCATCTATGCTGCAGAACGCTGGTGCAGAAATGCTGGGATGCATCTATGCTGCTGAATGATGGTGCAAAAATGATGGGGTGCATCCATGCCGGAGAATGATGGTGCAAAATGCTGGGATGCATCTATGCTGCTGAATGATGGTGCAAAAATGATGGGACGCATCCATGCTGGTGAGTGTTGGTGCAAAATGATGGGGTGCATCTATGCTGCTAAATGATGGTGCAAAATGATGGGGTGCATCCGTGCAGGAGAATGATGGTGCAAAATGATGGGGTGCATCTATGCTACAGAATGGTGGTGCAAAAATGATGGGATGCATCCATGCCAGTGAATGTTGGTGCAAAATGCTGGGATGCATCTATGCTGCTGAATGGTGGTGCAAAAATGATGGGATGCATCCATGCTGGTGAGTGTTGGTGCAAATTGCTGGGATGCATCTATGCTGCGGAACAATGGTGCAAAAATGATGGGGTGCATCTATGCTGCGGAACGATGGTGCAAAAATGATGGGGTGCATCTATTCTGCAGAACGATGGTGCAAAAATGATGGGGTGCATCTATGCTGCAGAACTATGGTGCAAAAATGATGGGGTGCATCTATACTGCGGAATGATGGTGCACAAATGATGAGTTGCATCTGTGGTGCAAAATGGTGGTGCTGAAATGATGGGGTGCATCTATGCTGCAGAACTTTGGTGCGAAAATGACGGGGTGCATTGATACTGCGGAATGATGATGCAAAAATGATGGGTTGCATCTGTGGTACAAAATGGTGGTGCTGAAATGATGGGGTGCATCTATGCTGCAGAATTATGGTGCAAAAATGATGGGGTGCGTCTATACTGCAGAATGATGGTGCAAAAATGTTGGGGTGCATCTGTGCTGCGGAATGGTGGTGCAAAATGATAGGTGCATCTTTGCTGTAGAACGGTGGTGCAAAAATGATGGGATGCATCTATGCTGCAGAATGTTTGTGCAAAAAAGATGGGGTGTATCTATGTTGCAGAATGATGGTGCAAAAATGATGGGGTGCATCTGTGCTGCAGAACGATGGTGCAAAAATGATGGTGTCCATCTATGCTGCAGAACAATGGTGCAAAAATGATGGGGTGCATCTATGCTGCAGAATGATGGTGCAAAAATGATGAGGTGTATCTATGTTGCAGAATGATGGTGCAGAAATGATGGGGTGCATCTATGCTGCAGAATGATGGTGCAAAAATGATGAGGTTCCTCTATGCTGCAGAATGATGGTGCAGAAATGATGGGGTGCATTTATGCCGCGGAATGGTGGTGCAAAAATGATGTGGTGCATCTATGCTGCAGAACGATGGTACAAAAATGATGGGGTGTATCTATGTGGCAGAATGGTGGTGCAAAAAAGATGGGATACATTTATGCTGCAGAATGCTGGTGCAAAAATGATGGGGTGCATCTATGCTGCAGAACGATGGTGCAAAAATGATGGGGAGCATCTATTCTGCAGAATGATGGTGCAAAAATGATGGGGTGCTTCTATGCTGCAGAATTTCAATATTATGAAATTTTGTCATATTACTAAGATTACCATATTATGCGAATCTAATGCTCACCCCAATTTTGGTGAAGTGGTTTAGCCAGCAAAGGTGAGCATGAGATTTGAGTAAATATGAGGTTAACCACACTCACTCACAGCTTGTTATTCTAACACATGGTGCAACTACACCGAGCCTGGGCAAACTTCGGCCCTCCAGGTTTTTTGGACTACAACTCCCACAATTCCTAACAGTCGGTAGGAGTTGAAGTCCAAAACACTTGGAGGGCTGAACTTTGCAGGCCCTGAACTACACTATAAAATTAATGCAGTTTGACACCAGTTTAACAAGGTCTTTAGCTTTATCTGGAAGCATTGGGTGGGCATTGACCTTGCGTTTGGGAGTTGTAGTTCACCAGAGAGCACTGTGGACTCAAACAATGATGGATCTGGACCAAACTTGGCATGAATACTCAATAAGCCCAAATGTGAACACTGGGGAGTTTGTGGAATATAGAGCTTGACGTTTGGGATTTGTAGTTGCTGGGATTTATAGTTCACCTGCAATCAAAGAGCATTCTGAACCCCACCAATGATAGAATTGGGCCAAACTTCACACAAAGAACCCCCCACGATCAACAGAAAATATGGTCTTTGGTGACCTCTCTGACACTCCATCACAACCCCCCCCCCCCCCGGGGTCCCGACCCCCAGATTGAGAAACGCTGTTTTAACACATAACAGTCAAGGGAGTTTTCCGCCATCATTCTGCTGTTGTCAAGAGGACGGAGCAATACCCAGATTTGGAACCAATTCAGCAAAATGAGTCTGCCCCCCTCGACCTATCGTATCTTCTAAAGGTCACTTGGAAAGTTATTGCAATCCTTTTAATGCCAGTGACCCTCATGTTCCGCGTGAAGATTAACATCTTGTGTTACTTGTCATCTGTTACGTTTTGAGGGCCAGTTGGTCATTTCTGAACGAACGCGAATTGATTTTTTTTAGAAAATTAAAAATGATTAATTTGACATCCATTTTCTAATAGTCACTCAAGCAATTAACCCCAATACTGTGAATTAATTTTCAAATGAACAGCAACATCTTAGCCTTAACTCTCTGACTGTCGGCTTCAGGCTGGAGCCTGAAACCTTTTAGTAAACACGAGGTAATCCAGGCTCGCCCCTTAGGCTTAACCTGGTTCTCAACCAGTGGGTCCCTCCTCAGGTGTTTTGGCCTACAATTCCCAGAAATCCTAGCCAATTTCTGGGAGTTGAAGACCAAAAACATCTGGGGACCCACAGGATGAGAAATGTGAACTAGAAATACCAGCAACTACAACTCCCAAATGTCAAGGTCTGTTTCCCCTAAACTCCACCAGTGTTCACATTTGGGCACATTGAGCATTGGTGCCAAGTTTGGTCCAGATCCATCCTTGTTTGAGTACACCATGCTTTCTGGATGTAGGTGAACTACAACTCCCAAACTCAAGGTCAATGCCCACCAAACCCTTCTAGTGTTTTCTGTTGGTCATGGGAGTTCTGTGTGCCAAGCTTGGTTCAATTCCATCATTGGTGGAGTTCAGAATGCTCTTTGACTATAGGTGAACTATAAATCCCAGCAACTACAACTCCCAAATGAAAAAATCGTAATTTTTTGAGTGATGGTCACTCCTTGTGTAGTGAGACGTTTTGTTGCCAAATTTGGTGTGATTTCGTTCATTGGTTCTTTTGTTTTTAAGGTACTCATTACGCACAGAGCATTTTTATATATATAGTTAACTAGCTTTACCCGCCACGTGTTGCTGTGGCCAACCTTCTCTCCCTCTTTCTCTCCTTCTTTCACTCCTTCCTTCATTTCCTTTTCTTCTTTCCTTTCTTCCTTCTCTACCTGTTTACTTCCTTCCTTAGCTTTTTGCTCCCATCCTTCCTTCTCTTTATTTCTTTCCTTCCCTCCCTCTTTCTCTCCTTCTTTCTCTTGTTCCTTTCCTCCGTCTTTCCTCCCTTCCCTTTCCCCCCCTTCTCTCCTCCTTCCTTCTCTTCCTCTTTCCTTCCTCCTCCCTTTTTATTTTCTTTCCTCTTTCTCTCCTTACTTCCCTCTCTATCTCTTTCCTTCCTTCCTTCGCTCTTGGCTTCCAGGCTTCCTTTTCTTTCTTTCTTTTCTTCCCTCCCTTTCTTTTCTTCCTTTGCTTTTTTTCCTCTCTTCCCCTTCCTTCCTTCCTTCCTTTTGACACCTTCCCTTCCCCTTCCCTTTCTTCTTTTTTTCTATCTTTCTTTCCTTTCCTCCTTCCTTCCTTTCTCCCTTCTTTCCCATCCTCCTTCTCTCTCTTTATTCTTTCTTTCCTACCTTTCTTCTTTCATATACCATCTCAACTTCCCTTCCTTCCTTCCTTTCTTTCCTCCCTTCCTTTCTCCGTTCGCGCAGCATCCTGGCCCCCAGAACTACAGTTCCCAGAGTGCATTGCGTGTGTACTTCCTCCCCTGGGCACTGCGCATGCTCAGTTGGTTTTTGTAATTGTGAGTTTGTTGAAATGTTGTTTGGAATTTTGATGAGTGTTGTACATACCTTGTGGGTTGAGGTATGTGCACGGCAAATTTGGTGTGTTTTCGTTGGGGGGTTTTCGCGTTTTGCTGTCCTGTTGAACACCCTTTCCATTTTTATATATATAGATAAATTGATTGACTTCAGTTTGGGTGTTTCTTAATATTATACAACGTCTCTTTCTCTCCTCTCTCCCTTGTTTTTTGCAGATGGATTTTACCTGGCCAGCCATGCAGGGCAGTCTTCTTTGCACCCCCAAGGCCCTCCTTCCAGAGCGGCAGCCAACCACACTTCGAGCACCCTGCTCCGTGAAAAGGACCTCGGGCACTTACATAGGAACCCAAAAGACCCGACAGCCAAGGAGCGGCCGTACCGGAGCGACCTCTCTTTGCCCGGGGCCAAAAAGGAGAGCAAGTTGCGCGAGGAGCCCCGTCCCCACAGCGTGGTCGACCTCACGCAGGACACTAAACCCGACAGCGACAGGAAAGTGGGCGGCCTCGAGAAGGCCGCCAAGCCCGGAGGGGAGCGCATGTCCCCGTTCCTCGCCGAACACATGCCAAACCGGGCGGCCCTTTGCGGAGAACCAAAGTCCAAGAACCCGCTGCAGACCTCTTCGCTCAGCAACTGCAACGGCGGAGGGGACCCCTTGGGGAAAGCGGCGGGCTCCGAGCAAGACCGCTGCACCAAGGAGCCCAACCGACACGACGAGAACATGAGGCCTTCCGCTCACGCACACGCCGACCGGCTGAAACGGGGCGACTCGACGATGGGCTCGGTCGCCGCTTTGCACGTCGCCTGCAGCTGCCCGGCTTCGACCCAGCCGGGGAAGCTGCCCCCTTCCTCCGCCTTCCCTCCCCACCCGGTCCATTCCAACATGTACACCATCTTCCCCTTGAGCAAGGATCCCGGAAGGGAACACAAAGTCATCGCCCCCACCTTCGTGCCTTCCGTCGAGGCGTACGACGAGAGGAACGGCCCCATCCAGATCGCCTCCCAAGCCCGGGACAACTGCAAGGGGAAGGAGAAGGACGCCCCCCTCGCCGCCCGTGTGGGGGTCTTGCAAGCCGTGCCCGACAGGTGCCTGGCCGATGCCTCCTGCAACCTTTCGCCCCAAGATTTCCCCGCGCACATAGACGCCAAAAGGATGGAGCTGATGCGGGAAAAAGGCTCCGTGATCCGGGCGAACGCCATGGTGCTGAAGAAGCAGGGGGCTGCGGACAGTTTCCTCAACCGGCCGAGGCTCAGCTCCCCGGAAAGCAGGGAGTTCCTGGCCTCAAAAGACTTGCTCAAATCGGGTTCGGAGACCGAGCACCGCTCCGGAGAGCGGGACCGGTTTCAACGATCCGGCTGCAGAGAAGCGGCGAAGATATATGGCACTTTGGACTCTCCTTCTTCATCTTCGTCCTCTTCCTCTACCAACTCCTCCTCCACTTCCATCTCCTCCTCCTCCCGGCAACATCTCGATCACGGCCAACAGCCGAAGCCTCCCGAACAGAAATGGAAACCTTTCGAAATGGGCAACTTTGCCACCACCCAGATGGCTGTCCTAGCCGCCCAGCACAACCACGCCAACCGGGTAGAGGAGGAAGCCAAGAAGGTGTATCTCGACCCCGGCAGCTTGCAGCGGTCCTCGGCGGTGGTGTCGCGGAGTGCCCCCGAGGGTCTCCACCCGGCCTCTCACAGCGAAGGATCGGCCATGCAAAGCCTCATCAAGTACAGCGGTAGCTTTGCCAAGGAGGCTTCCACCCGCCAGGGTAGCGGCAAGAGGAGCCCCTTCGGGGGTCTTGGCAACATGAAGCTCGACCCCAACCAGCAGGGCTCAGCGAAGACCCCCCAGCTGCTTCCCCACCAGGCCAGCAAACAGCTGAAGAAGGAGCCGGAGCGCCCCGAGAGTGCCAAATCGTTCGGGCGTGAGAGCATTGGGTCTCAGGGAGAGGTGGAGGTCAGGCACCTGCCCGTGGGCATCGCCGTGGCCGTGGCCCGGCAAAAGGACAACAATGGTGGCGCCAAGATGGGGCTGGTAGACCGGGACCGTTCTCTTTCCCTGAGCAACGTCAAAGGTAGGTCCTTGGCATTCAGATCGGCGATCACGTTCAGAATGTGTGGTTCCACTACTGGTCGCAACTATAGAGACAACCAAGCTGGATGAATTCTGTTGGATATTAGAGCATAATTTGTCCATCTCGGCTGCTTGTATGTCTGGGAGAACCTTATAACACGGGACCTTCAGATAATGACTTAGATGAAGGGCTAGAAGGCAGGATCATCAAGTTTGCAGACGACACCAAATTGGGAGGGATAGCCAATAGTCCAGAGGACAGGAGCAGAATTCAAAACGATCTTGACAGATTAGAGAGATGATTGGCCAAAACTAACAAAATGAAGTTCAACAGTGACAAATGCAAGATACTCCACTTTGGCAGGAAAAACGAAATGCAAAGATACAGAATGGGGGACAATGCCTGGCTCGAGAGCAGTACATGTGAAAAAGATCTTGGAGTCCTCGTGGACAACAAGTTAAACATGAGCCAACAATGTGATGTGGCAGCAAAAAAAGCCAATGGGATTTTGGCCTGCATCAATAGGAGCATAGTGTCTAGATCTAAGGAAGTAATGCTACCCCTCTATTCTGCTTTGGTTAGACCACACCTGGAATATTGTGTCCAATTCTGGGCACCACAATTCAAGAGAGATATTGACAAGCTGGAATGTGTCCAGAGGAGGGCGACTAAAATGATCAAGGGTCTGGAGAACAAGCCCTATGAGGAGTGGCTTAGGGAACTGGGCATGTTTAGCCTGAAGAAGAGAAGGCTGAGAGGAGATATGATAGCCATGTATAAATATGTGAGAGGAAGCCACAGGGAGGAGGGAGCAAGCTTGTTTTCTGCTTCCTTGGAGACTAGGACGCGGAACAATGGCTTCAAACTACAAGAGAGGAGATTCCATCTGAACATGAGGAAGAACTTCCTGACTGTGAGAGCCGTTCAGCAGTGGAACTCTCTGCCCCGGAGTGTGGTGGAGGCTCCTTCTTTGGAAGCTTTTAAGCAGAGGCTGGATGGCCATTTGTCAGTGGTGATTTGAATGCAATATTCCTGCTTCTTGGCAGAATGGGGTTGGACTGGATGGCCCATGAGGTCTCTTCCAACTCTTTGATTCTAGGATTCTATGATTCTATGATGTCAGAAATCTAACCTGGCATCTTCTGCATGCAAAGCATGGGTCCACCTCCCCAAGGTTCATCTTGTTCCTTGGTCATCAGATATTGAACCTAGGAGGAGCAGGTAGTCTTTCACCACAGGCAATGCCCAGATTTTCCTCCATGATTGCTCGAAAGCGGTGGTGTTGAACATGGTCCACCAAATGAAGAATTGTGTGAACTTCAGGGTTGTTTTGGAGGGGGAGAGGGAAGAACAGCACCACTTCATATGCTGGTTTTGTGACTGCAAAAGTAAGGTTTCTCTTGACTCTAAAAAGGAAAGGCTTCCCTTTGTTGGAATTCAACCCCACACTGCCCAAGTCTCAAATCCTCAATGAGGAGCAGTTTAGTTAGCTTGGTATAGACTAAGGGTTTCCCTTCCTCTATGTCTCCTGAATGATAGTTGGGAATATATCTTTTTTCTTCTCTCTTCTGTTTCTGCTCTCATTCTGATTCGTTGTTTAAAATTTATACTTTTATACTGCAAGTCTTTTTGAATCTGACTTCTGCTTCTTAACACTTTAGTTTGGAGGGTATGTGTTGTGTGCTTTGAGATCTCTCTCTGTTTGTGTTTCAGGAGAGATGGAGTGATTGGTGTTCTCCCTCACTTTGAAACCTTAGAAGAGATGGTGTTAGAGTAGCTCAGGCCCAGTTCTTGATTATTAAGAAATGCAGTTATTTCTTATTATTGTAAATCAGTGGTTCCCAACCTCCGGGCCACGAGATCTATGAGGGTTGAATGAAAAGTAATGCCTCCACCTTCGTAACTCCTCAACCGATGGCAGTACTGGTATACTTCTCACTTCAACAACACAACTGTTCAATGGTAAGGCTTCCACCAAAATGGAACTGTCGAGGAGAGTCTACCGAACAAGCCAGTATCTGCAGCATACTAGTACTGCTATCTGTTGAGGAGTTACGAAGGTGGAGGCATTACTTTTCATTCAACCCTTGTACTGTGCAGGGATCCATACCTTGCACTTTAACAACACAACCATTCAATGCTAAGGCTTCCTACCAAAATGGAACTGTAGAGGAGAGTCTACTGAACAAGGCAGTACCTGCCGCATACCAGTACTGCCATCTGTTGAGGAGTTACAAAGGTGGAGGCATTACTTTTCATTCAACCCTTGTACTGTGCAGGGATCCATACCTTGCACTTTAACAACACAACCATTCAATGCTAAGGCTTCCTACCAAAATGGAACTGTAGAGGAGAGTCTACTGAACAAGGCAGTACCTGCCGCATACCAGTACTGCCATCTGTTGAGGAGTTACAAAGGTGGAGGCATTACTTTTCATTCAACCCTTGTACTGTGCAGGGATCCATACCTTGCACTTTAACAACACAACCATTCAATGCTAAGGCTTCCTGCCAAAATGGAACTGTAGAGGAGAGTCTACTGAACAAGCCAGTACCTGCTGCATACCAGTACTGCCATCTGTTGAAGAGTTACAAAGGTGGAGGCATTACTTTTCATTCAACCCTCGTAAAATAAAGTCCGCAGCTCTAGATTATTAAATATGATTTTCTTTGGGTGAGCAGATGGCGACTACTGGATGGTGTATGTTCTGTCCCAGAAACGAGCTGATGTGGTCTGTCTGATTTTCTGGATCAGCACCCCAAATAACTAAACCGAATCTGAAGTTGACCAAAAACTGATTCGTAACCCTTTTGGTACTAACGTTGGAAAGTGGTCCTTGGTCAGGTGGTTGCTGGTCAAAAAAAGGTACAACTGTTGTAAATAAACCTTTTGTGATTTTTTAGGACTGGGCTCTACATGTCTAAATTCGTTACAGCTACATCACATGGCACTTCATGCTTTGTTCGCTAATGAGCTGAATGCTCAACTTTGAGTATCCTGTTTGTATTTTGGATGCTCTGCTTATTTTTGGTGTAGTTTCCCCTTACACTCTTGACTCTGAAAGGACCAAAAACATGGTGAAATCGTCCAGTCTGGTGGATGACTTCAGAGCAGCGCCGAGATATTTCAGATAGCAGATTTGTTAAAAAAAAAAAAAATCTTGTCTTGCCTTGTTAAAGAAACACGTTTTTAGCTTTCCTAGATCTGACTAGGTTTGTTGAGTGCAAGTTTATTTATTTATATTCTGCTGAACCCCAAGTCCAGGCCCATAGCCGGGGGGGGGGGGGCTTAAGGGGCTTGAGGGGCTTCACTCCCCCCCCCCCCCCGAAATTCTCAGGGTGGTCCGCGAGAAGGCCTTACTGGTACATTATTTAAATGGTTATGTTTATTGATATCAAGATCTGATCACCATGCTCAATCTATCCCTTATGCATGTGGGTATTGGGATAACGATACAAAAAGGTTTGCTAGGGTAGATCCTCAGCCCCCCCCCCCCATGAATCAAACTCAGCCCCCCCCCCCCCCCAAATCAAAATCCTGGCTACGGGCCTGGCTTCAACTAAAGAGAAGCCAATTTCTGACCGCTAGGGACCTAGCTAACGAGGGGATAAAAGTCTCAAGTTTGGGATGTGTAGTCAGATGAAGCATCGTTTAGAATCACGCCAAGTTCTCGTCCTTGTTTTATGGAAACCCTTCTTTGAAGTTTCATGCTTAGATTACTGCAACGCTCTCTACGTGGGGTTGCCTCTGAAGACTGCCCGGAAGCTGCAGCTAGTCCAACGCTCGGCAGCCAGACTACTAACGGGTGCTGGGTACAGGGAGCACACCACTCCGCTGTTACACCAGCTCCATTGGCTGCCAATTAGCTTCCGAGCACAATTCAAAGTGCTGGTGTTAACCTTTAAAGCCCTAAACGACTCCGGCCCACTTTACCTGTCCGAATGTATCCTCCCCTTTGAAACATCAAGATTATTAAGATCATCTGGAGAGGCCCTACTCTTGGTCCCACTGGCCTCGCAAGCGCGTCTGGTGGGGACGACGGACAGGGCCTTCTCGGTGGTGGCCCCGTATCTCTAGAACTCTCCCACCGGAGATCAGAACCACCCCTTCTATCCCAACTTTTAGGAAACAGGTGAAGATGTGGTTATGGAGACAGGCTTTTGATGAGTGAGACAACACCCTAAGACATGGAGGGAAGATGATGTATAATTGTTTTTTAGTATGACGACTGACCACTGTAGTTTTGGATATATTTGTTGTTTTAATTCATTATTGTAATATGAACTATGATGTTTTTTACTGTCTGTATGTGTTTTTATGGTTGGAAACCGGTCTGAGTCCCTCAAAAGAGGTGAGAAGGTCAGTATATAAAACTCTGAAATAAATAATAATAAATAAATAGATATTTCTTGTTCATGGTTCTGGATTCCTGGATTTCATGATTGCCTACCCAAGCCTTGGATCAATGTATTCTCGATTTTCTGGAATGTATTGGAGATGTGTTGACTTTGCTTTTATGAATGTTACTGAACTCTACCTTGGACTAATTTGTTCCTGCTTATCTTCTTACCTAATTGGATTTACCTGTTTCTTTAAAGTGCTTTTTTACTTTGCTATTTATTTATCGTGTCATCAGCAACCATTGTATTACAATTCTATCAGAGCAAAAACAAACACAGAGATTAGAAAGAAAAAGAAAAAAAGGAAAAAAAAAACCACACAGATTTTGCAAATTTGGTATTTGGTTAAATGTCCTTTGACCAGTCTCTGGCCACTTGGAGTGCCTCTGGGGTTGCCGCAAGAAGGTCCTCCATTGTGCATGTGGCAGGGCTCAGGGTGCATTGCAGTAGGTGGTCAGTGGTTTGCTCTTCTCTGCACTCACATGCCGAGGATTCCACCCTGTAGCCCCATTTCTTAAGGTTGGCTCTGCATCTCGTGGTGCTCGAGCGCAGTCTGTTCAGTGCCTTCCAAGTCGCCCAATCTTCTGTGTGCCCAGGGGGGAGTCTCTCATCTGGTATCACCCATGAATTGAGGTGCTGGGTTTGGGCCTGCCACTTTTGGACTCTCACTTGCTGGGGTGTTCCAGCGAGTGTCTCTGTAGATCTAAGAAAACTATGTCTTGATTTAAGTCGTTGACGTGCTGGCTGATACCCAAACAGGGGATAAGCTGGAGATGTCTCTGCCTTGGTCCTTTCACTATTGGCTGCTCCTTCCCGGCGGATGTCAGGTGGTGCAATACCGGCTAAGCAGTGTAATTTATACAGTGGTGTAGGGCACAGACACCCTGTGATAATGCGGCATGTCTCATTAAGAGCCACATCTACTGTTTTAGTGTGGTGAGATGTGTTCCACACTGGGCATGCATACTCAGCAGCAGAATAGCATAGCGCAAGGGCAGATGTCTTCACTGTGTCTGGTTGTGATCCCCAGGTTGTGCCAGTCAGCTTTCGTATGATGTTGTTTCTAGCATCCACTTTTTGTTTGATGTTCAGGCAGTGCTTCTTGTAGGTCAGAGCACGGTCCAGAGTGACTCCCAGGTATTTGGGTGCGCTGCAATGCTCCAGTGGGATTCCTTCCCAGGTAATCCTCAGAGCTCGGGATGCTTGTCTGTTCTTAAGGTGAAAGGCGCATGTCTGTGTTTTAGATGTCTGTGTTTTACTTTGCTGCTTTTTACTTATCTTCAATAAAAGGATTGTTTTTTTTCCTATTCAACGTGTGGTGTTTAAAGTCAGAGGGTTATTCAAAATCCTGGCTATGGTCCTTCCTGAGTCAGTAGGTAAATTTATTCTGGAAGAGAAGTGAGAGAGATGGAAGCAGTGTAGCATCAAACTACCAGAAAGGAGATTCCATCTGAACATGAGGGAGAACTTCCTGACTGTGAGATCCGTTCAGCAGTGGAACTCTCTGCCCCGGAGTGTGGTGGAGGCTCCTTCTTTGGAAGCTTTTAAACAGAGGCTGGATGGCCATCTGTCAGGGGTGATTTGAATGCAATATTCCTGCTTCTTGGCAGAATGAGGTTGGACTGGATGATGGCCCAGGAGGTCTCTTCCAACTCTTTGATTCTATGATTCTATAATCTGGATTTTGGAGCCTAGTTAAAACTCAAGATGGCAGAGGTGATGTGGGCTGTAGTAGGACTTCTCCTGGATGTAGGTCAGGATCTTAATGTTCTCCATTAGTCTGTTGCCCTTTCTTGAGAACATTGATGGTAGGGAAAAAATGATGGAAAAGAACAAACTTTGTGAACTTTGTGTTGTAATAACTTACACTTCATGCTTTGCTCGCTAATGAGCTGAATGCTCAACCTTGAGTATCCTGTTTATATTTTGGATGCTCTGCTTATTTTTGGTGTCGTTTTCCCTTACACTCTTGACTCTGAAAGGGCCAAAAATATGGTGAAATTGTCCAGCCTGGTGGATGACTTCAGGGTATGGGGGTATTGGGGTAACGATACAAAAGGTTTGCTAGGGTAGATCCTGAGCCCCCCCCCCCCCAAATCAAACTCAGCCCCCCTGAATCAAACTCAGTCCCCCCCCCCCCCCCCCGAATCAAAATCCTGGCTACGGGCCTGGCCTCAACTAAAGAGAAGCCAATTTCTGACCGCTAGGGACCTAGCTAACGAGGGGATAAAAGTCTCAAGTTTGGGATGTGTAGTCAGATGAAGCATCGTTTAGAATCACGCCAAGTTCTCGTCCTTGTTTTATGGAAACCCTTCTTTGAAGTTTCATGCTTAGATTACTGCAACGCTCTCTACATGGGATTGCCTCCGAAGACTGCCCGGAAGCTGCAGCTAGTCCAATGCTTAGGAGCCAGACTACTAACGGGTGCTGGGTACAGTGAGCACACCACTCCGCTGTTACACCAGCTCCACTGGCTGCCAATTAGCTTCCGAGCACAATTCAAAGTGCTAGTGTTAACCTTTAAAGCCCTAAACGACTCCGGCCCACTTTACCTGTCCGAACGTATCCTTCCCTTAATGTCCTCCATTAGTCTGTTGCCCTTTCTCGGGAACATAGACGGTAAGGAAAAAATGATGGAAAAGACCAACTTTGTGAACTTCGTGTTGTAATAACTGACACAGACGTTTTGCTGCGTGGTATACAGATTTTGCATAATCCATACATGGAATGTCATGTTCATGCAGCATATTGCTGTAATCTCTCTCCCTCCTGTCTCTCTCCCCCCTTCATTTGGCTTGATGTGTTTAACATTACGTAACTGACGAAGCCATCGAGCTGCATGAAATACGGGATAAAGATTTAGGCAAATCGTCTGTTGGCTTTGTCAGCATCGCAGGGTAGGGTGTGGGTATGTGTATCTCGTGTGTGTGATACATATTCCTTACTCATTAGGCTGTGGGTGTGTTTTACTCTATTCACAAACCTCTCCTTTCTTTGTTTTAAGCAAATTAATTGTTCTCAAATCAGTTATGGCTTATGGTGACCCTAAAACAAGGTAATCTTGGCACAATTTGATCAAAGGAGGTTTGCCATAGCTTTCCTCTGAGGCTGAGAGAGCGTGACTTGCCCAAGCTAGGTTTCTGTGACTGAATCCTAGTCTCCATTATCACAATCTAATGCTTAAACCTTGCATTACTTACTGGATGGTGCCTGGTTTGTAGACCACCAAGGAATACCATGTGTTGTGGGGTCTATTTCAGAGGAAGGCATTTGCAAAACACCTCTGAGTATTCCTTGCCTAAGAAAACCCCATTAAATTCATAGGGTCGCTGTCAGTCAATAGCCAATTTCAAGGCACACACACTCATACACATCTCCTTTCCCTTCCCAACCGCACGCTAGCACTTCCTTTTACATTTCAGCTTTATGGGACATGCAGTAATAATCACAGGTGACTCCCACCCTATTGAATGTCGACTTCAAGCATTTGTTTCCTGCGGAATAGAAGCCAAGGCTGCACGGGAGCAGAGTGTCACCTGAACAGCTTTTTAGCGGCAGGAATTCAAAGACGTCGCCTTGTTAGTCTGGAATATCAGTATGCAAAGGGATCTTGTCGCACCTTTGAGACTGGCGGGGAGAGAGGAGGAGTTGGCAGCAGAAGCTCTCCCAGACTGAAGTCTACCTCCTCAGACGCACCTTTGCATACTGAACAGCGCTCCTTGCAATAATTGGGCCGGCCATGCGGTGTCACGCTTGTTTTACAAAAAAAAAGTACAAAGGGATTTTTGTCGCACCTTTGAGGCGAACAGGAAAGAAAGGAGTTGTAGCTCCGGCTTTTGCAGACTGAAGTCAGAGGCAACGGCTGTCTCAGTTCCTCTCGAAGATGCCACAAGGTTCCTTTGCAGACTGATATTGCAAGCGAACGCAGCAATGCCCTTTGGAGAAAGAAACAGGCGGTTTAAAAGGGAATGCACGGGATTGGAGGATCCCGTCACTTCCAAATGATGAATTTTACCATTCAAACACAAACAGCACTAAACATTCACAGTTAAAATCCATCAAGACTTGGCTTTTTGAGCAGGCATCTGCAAATACAGTGCAACAGACATAGGATAATAGAATGGTTGACAATGTGATTGGACAAGGAGACCCTAATTTACCGTATATGCTCAAGTATAAGCCGACCCGAATATATAAACCGAAGCACCTAATTTTACTACCAAAAAATGGGAAAACTTACTGACTCGAGTATAAGTTGAGGGTGGAAAATGCAGCTTTTGTTCATTCGTTCAGTCGTCTCCGACTCTTTGTGACCTCATGGACCAGCCCACGCCAGAGCTCCCTGTCGGCCGTCACCACCCCCGGCTCCTTCAAGGTCAGTCCAGTCACTTCAAGGATGCCATCCATCCATCTTGCCCTTGGTTGGCCCCTCTTCCTTTTGCCTTCCACTTTCCCCAGCATAATTGTCTTCTCCAGGCTTTGCTGTCTCCTCATGATGGGGCCAAAGGACTTCAACTTTGTCTCTAGTCTCCTTCCCTTCAGTGAGCAGCCGGGCTTTATTTCCTGGAGGATGGACTGGTTGGATCTTCTCGCAGTCCAAGGCACTCTCAGAACTTTCCTCCAACACCACAGCTCAAAAGCATCGATCTTCCTTCGCTCAGCCTTCCCGAAGGTCCAGCTCTCACATCCGTAGGTGACTACAGGGAATACCATGGCTTTGACTAGGCAATGGATCTTGGTTGCCAGTGTGATGTCTCTACCTTTTACTATTTTATCGAGACTGGACATTGCTCTCCTCCCAAGAAGGAAGCGTCTTCTGATTTCCTGGCCACAGTCTGCATCTGCAGTCATCTTTGCACCTAGAAATACAAACCCTGTCACGGCCTCCACGTTTTCTCCCTCTATTTCCCAGTTGTCAATCATTCTTGTTGCCATAATCTTGGTTTTTTTGATGTTTAGCTGCAACCCGGCTTTTGCGCTTTCTTCTTTCACCTTGGTTAGAAGGCTCCTCAGCTCCTCCTCGCTTTCGGCCATCAGAGTGGTGTCATCTGCATATCTGAGGTTGTTAATGTTTCTTCCAGTAATTTTCACCCCAGCAGCAGCTACTGGTAATACAAAATAAATATAGATACCAATTTATTTATTTATTTATTTATTTATTTTATAATGTCAGGGGCAAGCAGACCATTGTATTACATTTCTAACAGAACAAAGCAAACAAACAGACAAAACACAAAGTTTGCAAGCTTGGTAGTTGATTAAATGTCCTTTGACCAGTATCTGGCCACTTGGAGTGCCTCTGGTGTTTCTGCAAGAAGGTCCTCCATTGTGCATGTGGCAGGGCTCAGGTTACATTGCAGTAAGTGGTCTGTGGTTTGCTCTTCTCCGCACTCGCATGTCGTGGATTCAAATTTGTAGCCCCATTTCTGAAGGTTGGCTCTGCATCTCGTGGTGTTCAGCGCCTTCCAAGTCGCCCAGTCTTCTGTGTGCCCAGGGGGGGAGTCTCTCATTTGGTATCAGCCATTGGTTGAGGTGCTGGGTTTGAGCCTGCCACTTTTGGACTCTTGCTTGCTGAGGTGTTCCAGTGAGTGTCTCTGTAGATCTTAGAAAACTATTTCTTGATTTAAGTCATTGGCGTGCTGGCTGATATCTGAACAGAGGATGGGCCGGAGATGTCTCTGCCTTGATTCTTTCACTATTGGTTGCTACTCCCCGGTGGATGTCAGATGGTGCAATTCCGGCTAAATAGTGTAACTTCTCCAGTGGTGTAGGGCGCAGACACCCCATGATAATGCGGCATGTCTCATTAAGAGCCACGTCCACTGTTTCAGTGTGGTGAGATGTGTTCCACACTGGGCATGCATACTCAGCAGACTAGCATAGCGCAAGGGCAGATGTCTTCACTGTGTCTGGTTGTGATTCCCAGGTTGTGCCAGTCAGCTTTCGTATGATGTTGTTTCTAGCACCCACTTTTTGCTTGATGTTCAGGCAGTGCTTCTTGTAGGTCAGAGCACGGTCCAGAGTGACTCCCAGGTATGTGGGTGCGCTGCAATGCTCCAGTGGGATTCCTTCCCAGGTGATCCTCAGAGCTCGGGATGCTTGTCTGTTCTTAAGGTGAAAAGCACATGTCTGTGTTTTAGATGGATTAGGGATCAGCTGGTTTTCCCTGTAAGAGGCAGTAAGAGCACCTAGAGCTTCGGAGAGCTTCTAGGAGACCTTAATTATATGCGTTTCAAACTGACTTTGTAATGGTTTTATATTCTCTTATTGTTTTTATGGAATTGAAATTGTATTTTATGGTCTTGGTACTAACTGTACACCTTCTCGAGTTGCCTGCAGGCGGAGAGGGATATTATATAAATATAGTAAATAAACAAACAAACAAACAAATAAAACATTTAGAGTTGGAAATCACAGTGCCTGCCTGCCTGCCTGCCTGCCTGCCTGCCTGCCTGCCTGCCTGCCTGCCTGCCTGCCTGCCTGCCTGCCTATCTATCTATCTATCTATCTATCTATCTATAACAATGTTATGCAGCGGCAAAAAACCCAATGGGATTTTGGCCTGCATCAATAGGAGTCTAGTGTCTAGATCTAGGGAAGTCATGCTCCCCATGCTCTATTCCGCCTTGGTTAGACCACACCTGGAATCACACTGTGTCCAATTCTGGGCACCACAATTTAAGGGAGATGTTGAGTCTAAGCTGGAATGTGTCCAGAGTAGGGCGGCTAAAATGATCCAGGGTCTGGAGAACAAGCCCTATGAGGAGCGGCTTAAAGAGCTGGGCATGTTTAGCCTGAACAAGCCTGAGAGGAGACATGATAGCCATATGTAAATATGTGAGGGGATATCATAGGGAGGATGGAGCAAGCTTCCTTTCTGCTTCCCTGGAGACTAGGACGCAATGGAACAATGGCTTCAAACTACAAGAGAGGAGATTCCACCTGAACATGAGAAAGAACTTCCTGACTGTGAGAGCTGTTCAGCATTGGAACTCTCTGCCCCGAAGTGTGGTAGAGGCTCCTTCTTTGGAAGCTTTTAAACAGAGGCTGGATGGCAATCTGTCAGGGGTGCTTTGTATGAATTTTCCTGCTTCTTGGCAGAATGGGGTTGGACTGGATGGCCCACCAGGTCTCTTCCAACTCTATAATTCTATGATTCTATGATCTGTGTATTTATGATTACTCATAAAGAAATCCTACTCTATCCAATCAAATATATTCCATACTCATAGTGGTAGCATGACTTCCCTAGATCTAGACACTATGCTCCTATTGATGCAGGGCAAAATCCCATTGGCTTTTTTTTTGCCACCACATCACATTGTTGTCTCATGTTCACCTTCCTGTCCACGAGGACTCCAAGATCTTTTTCACGCGTACTGTTCTCAAGCCAGGCATTGTCCCCCATTCTGTATCTTTGCATTTCCTTTTTCCTGCCTAAGTGGAGTATCTTGCATTTGTCACTGTTGAACTTCATTTTGTGTTCTACCATTGTAGCAAGTTTTATCCCAATAGTCGGAACAATGAGGGAGAAAGGAGCCCCTGAAGTTGCCCCAAATGCAGTAATTATACGCAATTACTGTAACGAAACAGTAAAGATTTTTTTCACTCAGTATACTTTAGGAACTCTTTAGAAACGAATTGCCAGCTTCCCCCAGTTTTTAATGACTTTTGAACCAATTTTAATGGTTTTTCTTTAAAAAAATGTTGTTTATAAAACTTTGAAAATTCGCAAAAAATCCATGGATAAGTGAAATGTTCTGAAATTTGGTGGGCTAACAGGGGACAATGTGTTCTACCATTGTAGCAAGTTTTATCAGTGTAGCATGTATTATCAATATTATATGTATATACAATATATTACATTATATTATAGAGATGGCTCTTGTTTTTTTAAAAAAATGTTGTTTGTAAAACTTTGAAAATTCACCAAAAATCCATGGATAAGCGAAACGTTCTGAAATTTGGCGGGCTAACGGGGACAATGTGTTCTACCATTGTGACAAGTTTTATCAATGTAGCAAATATTATCAATATTATATTATATTATATTATATTGATGGCTGTTGTAAGGTTTTTTTAAATGTTGTTTATAAAACTTTGAAAATTCACCAAAATTCCATGGATAAGCGAAACGTTCTGAAATTTGGTGGGCTAACGGGGGACAATGTGTTCTACCATTGTAGCAAGTTTCACCCCAATAGTCGGAACAATGAGGGAGAAAGGAGCCCCTGGTTTCCCCAATTGCTGTAATTATACGCAATTACTGTAACGAAATAGTAAAGACTTTTTTCACTAACTATACTTTAGGAACTCTTTAGAAACGAATTGCCAGCTTCTTCCAGTTTTGTAATGACTTTTGAACCAATTTTAATTGTTTTTTTAAAATGTTGTTTGAAAATTCGCCAAAAATCCATGGATAAGTGAAAAGTTCTGAAATTTGGTGGGCGAACAGGGGATAATGTGTTCTACCATTGTAGCAAGTTTTATCAGTGTAGCAAGTATTATCAATATTATATGTATATACAATATATTACATTATATTATATAGATGGCTCTTTTATTTTTTTAAATGTTGTTTATAAAACTTTGAAAATTCACCAAAAATCCATGGATAAGTGAAAAATTCCGAAATTTGGTGGGTGAACAGGGGACAGTGTGTTCTACCATTGTAGTAAGTTTCACCCCAATAGTCGGAACAATGAGGGAGAAAGGAGCCCCTGAAGTTTCCCCAATTGCAGTAATTATACGCAATTACTGTAATGAAATAGTAAATTATTTTTTCACTAACTATACTTTAGGAACTCTTTATAAATGAATTGCCTGCTTCCCCCAGTTTTGTAATGACTTTTAAACCAATTTTAATGTGTGTTTTTTTTTAAAAATGTTGTTTATAAAACTTTGAAAATTCGCCAAAAATCCATGGATAAGCGAAAAATTCTGAAATTTGGTGGGCTAACAGGAAACAATGTATTCTATCAATGTAGCAAGTATTATCAATATTATATGTATATACAATATATTACATTGTATTATATAGATGGCTCTTGTATTTTTTTAAAAAAATTGTTTATAAAACTTTGAAAATTCGCCAAGATTCCATGGATAAGTGAAGAATTCCACAATTTGGTGGGCTAACAGGGGACAATGTGTTCTACCATTGTAGCAAGTTTTATCAATGTAGCAAATATTATCAATATTATATTATATTATATTATATTGATGGCTGTTGTAGATTTTTTTTAAATGTTGTTTATAAAACTTTGAAAATTCACCAAAAATCCATGGGTAAGTAAAAAATTCTGAAATTTGGTGGGGTAACAGGGGACAATGTGTTCTACAAACTGGAGCAAGTTTCACCCCAATAGTTGGAAAAATGAGGGAGAACGGAGCCCCTGAAGTTTCCCCAATTACAGTAATCATATGCATTTACTGTAACGAAATAGTAAAGACTTTTTTCACTAAGAATATTTTAGGAACTCTTTAGAAACGAATTGCCAACTTCCTCCGGTTTTATAATGACTTTTGAACCAATTTTAATGGAATCTCCTCTCTTGTAGTTTGAAGCCATTGTTTCTAGTTTCCAGGGAAGTAGAAAACAAGGTTGCTCCCTCCTCCCTGTGGCTTCCTCGCACATATTTATACATGGCTATCATATCTCCTCTCAGCCTTCTCTTCTTCAGGCTGAACATGCCCAGCTCTTTAATCCACTCCTCATAGGGCTTGTTCTCCAGACTCTTGATCATTTTAGTCGCCCTCCTCTGGACACATTCCATCTTGTCAGCTCTTACATATTTATACATGGCTATCATATCTCCTCTCAGCCTTCTCTTCTTCAGGCTAAACATGCCCAGCTCCTTAAGCCGCTCCTCATAGGGCTTGTTCTCCAGACCCTTGATCGTTTTAGTCGCCCTCCTCTGGACACATTCCAGCTTGTCAGCTCTTACATATTTATACATGGCTATCATATCTCATCTCAGCCTTCTCTTCTTCAGGCTAGACATGCCCAGCTCCTTAAGCCGCTCCTCATAGGGCTTGTTCTCCAGACCCTTGATCGTTTTAGTCGCCCTCCTCTGGACACATTCCAGCTTGTCAGCTCTTACATATTTATACATGGCTATCATATCTCATCTCAGCCTTCTCTTCTTCAGGCTAGACATGCCCAGCTCCTTAACCCGCTCCTCATAGGGCTTATTCTCCAGACCCTTGATTATTTTAGTCGCACTCCTCTGGACACATTCCAGCTTGTCAGCTCTTACATATTTATACATGGCTATCATATCTCCTCTCAGCCTTCTCTTCTTCAGGCTAGACATGCCCAGCTCCTTAAGCCGCTCCTCATAGGGCTTGTTCTCCAGACCCTTGATCATTTTAGTCGCCCTCCTCTGGACACATTCCAGCTTGTCAGCTCTTACATATTTATACATGGCTATCATATCTCCTCTCAGCCTTCTCTTCTTCAGGCTAGACATGCCCAGCTCCTTAAGCCGCTCCTCATAGGGCTTGTTCTCCAGATCCTTGATCATTTTAGTCGCCCTTCTCTGGACACTTTCCACCTTGTCAATATCTCTCTTGGATTGTGATATGGCTATCATATCTTCTCTCATCCTTCTCTTCTTCAGGCTAGACATGCCCCGCTCCTTAAGTCGGTCCTCATCGGGCTTGTTCTCCAGACCCTTGATCATTTGAGTCGCCCTCCTCTGGACACATTCCAGCTTGTCAGCTCTTACATATTTATACAGGGCTATCATATCTCCTCTCAGCCTTCTCTTCTTCATGCTAGACATGCCCAGCTCCTTAAGCCGCTCCTCATCGGGCTTGTTTTCCAGACCCTTGATCGTTTTAGTCGCCCTCCTCTGGACACATTCCAGCTTGTCAGCTCTTACATATTTATACAGGGCTATCATATCTCCTCTTAGCCTTCTCTTCTTCAGGCTAAACATGCCCAGCTCCTTAAGCCGCTCCTCATAGGGCTTGTTCTAATGTTGTAATGCCTTCTGAACCAATTTTAATGGATTGAATATCCCTAATATGGGGTGTTGTCTTAGGCCTGGAGCTAGCGTGTGAATTCCACCCGGCCTGTTATTTCATTGTCGGGCGAAATGGAGACTTGGCGCTCCCTCAATGCCATCCGCGGCGGGTTTCGGCCTATTGTTGTTGTCATTCGGGGGCCTCCATGGCTGCCCCCGTCTCCTCCTTTCCCACAGCCTCGTCCTTTCGCTTTGGCCGGAGCCCAGAAGAAGAAAACAAGGCCCGCTTTCTGTCTGGTTGCTAAGCGACGGCATTGGCTTTCAGGGGGAAAACACGGCCTCCCTTTCCCCCCCTCAGCCATTGTTTATTATTTTGCATTATTGATTCACTTTGCTGGCTCCCACGAAGTGAGGGAGAGGGATGGAGTGTTTCAAACACCCTTTCGAAAAGGAAAAGCCAGGGCGAAATTGGTCATTCCTTTTTGTTTCTGGCGAGAAGCCTTCATCTTGAGGGATGCTCTGGGCCTCAAATGGATGGAGGGAGGCCTTTTTCTATCCATCCCCTCCTTTTCTCAGGGATTTATTTTATCTAATACTAGCTGTACCCGCCACGCGTTGCTGTGGCCAACCTTCCCTCTTTTCCACCTTCTTTCCCTCCTTCCTTCACTCCCTCTTTCCTTCCTTCCTTCCTTCCTTCCTTCCTTCCCATCTTCCCATCTTCCCATCTTCCCATCTTCCTTCTTTCTCTTCTGCTGTCTCTCTTTTCTTCCTTCTCCTTCCTTCACTCCCTCTTTCTCTCCTTCCTTCCTTCCTTCCTTCCCATCTTTCCTTCTCTTCTTCCTTCTCTATCTCTATCTCTCTATCTCTTTCTTTCTCTTCTGCTGTCTCTCTATTCTTCCTTCTCTTTCCTTCCCTCTCTCTTTCTTTCCTTCTTTCCCTCCTTCCTTCACTCCCTCCCTCCCTCCCTCCCTCCTTCCTTCCTTCCTTCCTTCCTTCCTTCCTTCCTTCCTTCCTTCCTTCCCATCTTCCTTCTTTCACTTCTGCTGTCTCCCTTTTCTTCCTTCTCTTTCCTTCCCTCCCTCTTTCTCTCCTTCTTTCCCTCCTTCCTTCACTCCCTCTTTCCTTCCTTCCTTCCTTCCTTCCTTCCCATCTTCCCATCTTCCTTCTTTCTCTTCTGCTGTCTCTCTTTCCTTCCTTCTCCTTCCTTCACTCCCTCTTTCCTTCCTTCCTTCACTCCTTCCTTCCTTCCTTCTTTCCCAACTTTCCTTCTCTTCTTCCTTCTCTATCTCTTTCTTTTCTGCTGTCGCTCTATTCTTCCTTCTCCTTCCTTCATTCCCTCTTTTTCCTTCCTTCCCATCTTTCCTTCTCTTCTTCCTTCTCTATCTCTATCTCTTTCTTTCTCTTCTGCTCTCTCTCTTTTCTTCCTCCTCTTTCCTTCCCTCCCTCTTTCTCTCCTTCTTTCCCTCCTTCCTTCACTCCCTCTTTCTTTCCTTCCTTTCTTCCCATCTTTCCTTCTCTTCTTCCTTCTCTATCTCTTTCTTTCTCTTCTGCTGTCTCTCTATTCTTCCTCCTCTTTCCTTCCCTCCCTCTTTCTCTCCTTCTTTCCCTCCTTCCTTCACTCCCTCTTTCTTTCCTTCCTTTCTTCCTATCTTTCCTTCTCTTCTTCCTTCTCTATCTCTTTCTTTCTCTTCTGCTGTCTATCTATTCTTCCTTCTCTTGCCTTCCCTCCCTCTTTCTCTCCTTCTTTCCCTCCCTCCCTCCCTCCCTCCTTCCTTCCTTCCTTCCTTCCTTCCTTCACTCTCTCTCTCTTTCCTTCCTTCCTTCCTTCCTTCCTTCCTTCCTTCCTTCCTTCCCATCTTTCCTTCTCTTCTTCCTTCCCTATCTCTTTCTTTCTCTTCTGCTGTCTCTCTTCCTTCTCCTTCCTTCCCTCCCTCTTTCTCTCCTTCTTTCCCTCCCTCCCTCCCTCCTTCCTTCACTCCTTCCTTCCTTCCTTCCTTCCTTCCTTCCTTCCTTCCTTCCCATCTCTCTCTCTATCTCTTTCTTTCTCTTCTGCTGTCTCTCTTTTCTTCCTCCTCTTTCCTTCCCTCCCTCTTTCCTTCCTTCCTTCCTTCCTTCCTTCCTTCCTTCCTTCCTTCCCATCTTTCCTTCTCTTCTTCCTTCTCTATCTCTATCTCTCTATCTCTTTCTTTCTCGTCTGCTGTCTCTCTTTTCTTCCTTCTCTTTCCTTCCCTCCCTCTTTCTCTCCGATGAGGGAAATCAAAGCAAATAAAGCAAATCTTTGTTAAATTCATATTTTCTTTTTTGCCAACCGTACCCAGAAATAGCATAAAACTAAATAAGGCTCTAAGTCAGAAGTGAGCAACGACTCCCAAAGATTCTCAACTCTTTTAAAAATAATTCCCACAGATGTTTTTCTCCAGCTATTTTTGTGTGCGCAACAACTAGCTAAATCGACTATACTTGGCCTTCAACTTTCTCAAAGGTTAGTGGTGCAGAACCTTGTTAAAAATGGGAAAAGTGAATGTTTTAGGGACCCCACAGTACATAGAATCCTCGAGTTGGAAGAGACCATGTGGGCCATCCAGTCTAAGCCCCTGCCATGCAGGAAAAACACAATCAAAGCAGCCCCAACAGATGGCCATGCAACCTTGGTTTAAAAGCCTCCAAAAAGGGAGCTTCAACCAGACTCCGAAGCAGAGATTTCCAGTGTTGAACAGCTTGTAGATTCAGGACGTTTCTCCTCATGTTCAGGTGGAATCTCCTTCCCTGTAATTCGAACCCCTGGCTCCATTGAGTCCTAGTCTCCAGGGAAGCAGAAAACAAGCTTGCTCCCTCCTCCCTGTGGCTTCCTTTCACATATTTATACATGGCTCTCATGTCTCCTCTCAACCTTCTCTTCTGCAGGCTGAACATCCCCACTTCTTTAAGATGCTTCTCAGAGGGATTATTCATGGTCTCCAGACCTTCCATCCATTTAGTCGCCCTCTTCCTCTGGACACCTTCTAGCTTAGAGTCAATATATTTAAATTGCTTTCCCAGTATTGGAAACAGTGTGATTCCAGGTAAATTGGTCTAGCCAAAGCAGGCATCATGACTTCCCTTGATTGTGATACTAGACTCCTGTTGATGCAGCCCAAAATCCTATTGGCTTGTTTAGCGGCTGCATCACACTCTTGGCTCATGTTCAGCTTGTTGTCCATGATGATTCCAAGATCTTTTTTACATGGACTGTTGTCACCCATTTTCTCTCTTTGCATTTCATTTTTGTCAGTGGTGTCGGCCACACATCAAGGCAGGAAACAGATCGATCACAGCCACCATAGACTACAAACTACTTTATTTACAGCGATATACATTAGAAGCTACTTAAAACTAAACACATCGTAAAACTTGCTTCCTCTCCGTCCGATAGTAACATCGCGAACACACGAACAGTCTGTTATCAGTACTAGTCCACACCTCCTGCATTCGAGAGTGATGTATGACGTACTACGCACGATGCTGGTCTATTTGCTCTATACACTTGATTTATGACCTCTCTAGGAATGCCGTTCTCTCCATGGTACAGTTAACTCTTTCCACACAGGATTACACTTGGCACATAGCTACTACATTTTAAACATACATACATACATACTTTGAAATCTACATTACAAATTGCAAACAGCTCCAACAGGTCCAATAATTTTTTCTACCTAAGTGGAATATCTTACATTTGTCCTTGTTGAAATGTTTTTGTTAGTTTTGGCCAATCATCTCTCAAACCAATTAAGGTCATTTTGAATCCTGATCCCGTCCTCTGGAGTATTAGCTCTCCCTTCCAATTTATTATTATTATTATTATTATTATTATTATTATTAAACTTTATTTGTACCCCGCTAGCATCTCCCGAAGGACTCGATGCGGCTTATAAAGGCCAAGGCCTCAATACACAATATAACAATACACTTAAAGCAAATTAAAAACAATTGAAGCAGTAATTAAACAACAAAGAACCACAAGCAATAAACAATACATCAAACAAGATAAAAACTGGGCCGGGCCAGAGTAGAGGGTACAGGATTAAAAGTGCTGATGTGACAGGTGATATTATAGGGCAAGTGCAATGTGCAGTGTGCGACAATCTTAATTCTAATAAAGTGCTTCTGGGACTTGGTATTGGACATTTCCTAATCGGGAAAGGCACATCGGAACAGCCAGGTCTTAAAATTCTTTCTGAAGACTGCCAATGTAGGGGCCTGTCTAAGATCTTTGGGGAGAGTGTTCCAGAGACGGGGGGCCACCACGGAAAAGGCCCTGTCTCGTGTCCCCACCACTTGGGCGGGGGGGGACTTTGGAAAATTGGAATGACCACCTTTATGATCAGGTACAATTTGAAATTATAGTGTTTCATTTAGGACAATGTGCAGGAGGATAAAATAGGAGAAATTAAAAATAAATGGGTGACTTATATGGAATGGACAAAAAAGCAGCAAAGCCAGTATAATTGCTGCTACTCCTTTTCCTAAAACAATGTCATTGCTGGAAAAAAAAAATTTGATGTACAATTTTTTTATTATTTACCTTATTTTTTATTATATCAGATATTTTAATGTAATATTTAAAAATAAGTCATTTATTTACCTAATTTATTTATTACTAGCCGTCCCTTGCCATGCGTTGCTGTGGCCTACATGGGGGTTCTGTATGGGAGGTTTGGTCCAATTCTGTTGTTGGTGGGGTTCAGAATACTCTGTGATTGTAGGTGAACTATAAATCCCAGCAACTACAACTCCCAAATGTCCAGATTCTATTTTCCCCAAACTCCACCAGTGTTCACATCTGGGCATATTGAGTATAGAGTTTGGTCCAGATCCATCATCGTTTGAGTCCACAGTGATCTCTGGATGTAGGTGAACTACAACTCAAAAACCAAAGGACACTGCCCACCAAATCCTTCCAGTATTTTCTGTTGGTCATGGGAGAACTGTGAGCCAAGTTTGGTTCAATTCCCATCGTTGGTGGGGTTCAGAATGCTCTTTGATTGCAGGTGAACTATAAATCCCATCAACTGCAACTCCCAAATGATAAAATCAATTTTTTGAGTGAAGGACATACATTGGGTGGTTAGGTGTCTTGTGTCCAAATTTGGTGTCAATTTGTCCAGTGGTTTTTGAGTTCTGTTAATCCCACAAATGAACATTACATTTTTATTTATATAGATTTACCTTTATTATTTACCAGGTTTACACAATACAGAACCGGCAAAGTGGACTAATAGTGGTATGATTTCAAGAGTGAATGGGTCTCTTGCTTTTTCGTTCACGTCTGGTCCCCGTTGTCCTCATTCATAAAGAGGAATCCTGGGGATAGGTAGTTCTGTAAAGAAAGCATGTGCTAGAACTGCCAGAGAATGATAAACACGCATCCATGTTTATAAAGAGTGGGTTCATCTCTCATCGTTCCTTTGTCTTGTAGGACACGGACGTTCAGAAGAAGACTGTGGGGACGATCGGGCGCGCCATCGAGACAGCCACCTCCTGGCAAGTCGTCTGGAACGAGACCAAGAGAAGCTCCTCAGGTGAGCCTTCTCAGGTGGACTTCCGAGTATAGTAGGACTCCGTAAACGCAGGACTCGATTACAGTTACCCAGATCCAGGAGAGGAAATAGTCTCTCTAGAAATGTGCTATGCCTTGGAACGAATCTATAGTATGCTTGCTTTGAAAGTTACCATATCACCATATTTAGTAAAGGTTTAAGTCTAGCCGTGTCCGACTCTGGGACTCTGGTGCTCATCTCCATTTCTAAGCTGAAGAGCCAGCGTTGTCCGGAGACACCTCCAAGGTCATGTGGCCAGCATGACTGCATGGAGCTCTTTTACCTTCCAACAGAAGCAGTACCTGTTGATCTACTCACATTTATCTATTTATTTATTTACAACATTTCTACCCCACCCTTCTCAACCCGGGGGGGGGGGGGGAACACTCATAGCGGCTAACATTGGCAACAATTCGATTCCGCAATAACATAATATAACAACAATATAAAACCATAAATATACAATAGGTTAAAAACAATCACATTAATTATACAGTCACACAGCCATTTCATTATCATAACAATCATATGAAAGAAGGTCATGGGGGACTTTGTCAAAGGCCTGACCGAAATCAAGATATACTACATCCACAGCATTCCCTGCATCTACCAAGCTTGTAACTCTATTGAAAAAAGAGATAAGATTAGTCTGGCATGATTTGTTTTTCAGAAATCTATGTTGACTTTTAGTAAGCAGTATATTCTACTGTATATTCTACATTGCTGCTACGCTTCCATGTGGTCCAATTCAGTGTCCGAGTGCCAATGTGCCTGCTAGCCGAAAGGCTGGCTCCAAAACCATGATTTCAATGTTTTCCTAAAGGAAAGGAGGGAGGGCGCCGATCTAATATTACTGGGGAGCTAATTCCACAAGTGAGGGGTCACCACCGGGAAGGCCCTGTCCTTCATCCCCACCAGACGTGAGGCTTCGAAAAATGGAAAGCTTCCAAAAATGGAAAAGAGAAACTTGGAGTACATGTGAATGAACCCACTTTAATTGCCTTAAATGCTATGGAATCATGGGGAATGTAGTCTTACAACACCTTGAGCCTTCTCAAAGAATGCTGGTGCCTCACCAAACTACACATCCCAGGATTGCATAGCATTTGAGTCATGGCCTTTAATTTAAGATTATGCCCCTTAAAGAGGAGCCCTAACTTCCCCTTTTGCTTTGGCTCCACGCTCAGATTATTATATGACACGAATCTAATGCACACCTTCATTTTGGCAAGGTTCATTTTGCCAAACAAGTTGAGGATTAGATTTGAGTAAATATGGTAACTGGGTTGTTGTAGGTTTTTTCGGGCTATATGGCTATGGTCTAGAGGCATTCTCTCCTGATGTTTCGCCTGCATCTATGGCAAGCATCCTCAGAGGTAATGAGGTCTGTTGGAACTAGGAAAAAGGGTTTATATATCTGTGGAATGACCAGGGTGAGACAAAGAACTCTTGTCCACTGGAGCTAGGTATGAATGTTTCAACTGACCACCTTGATTAGCATATAATGGCCTGACAGTGCCTGGAGCAAACTTTTGTTGAGAGGTGATTAGATGTCCTTGTTTGTTTCCTCTCTGTTGTGCTGTTGTACTTTTAGAGAGGAACAACAGAGAGGAAACAAACAAGGACATCTAATCACCTCTCAACAAAAGTTTTCTCTAGGCTCTGTCAGGCCATTATATGCTAATCAAGGTAGTCAGTTGAAACATTCCCACCTAGCTCCAGCAGACAAGAGTCCTTTGTCTCACCCTGGTCATTCCACAGATATATAAACCCTTTTCCCTAGTTCCAACAGACCTCACTACCTCTGAGGATGCTTGCCATAGATGCAGGCGAAACGTCAGGAGAGAATGCCTCTAGAATATGGCCATATAGCCCGAAAAAACCTACAACAACCCAGTGATTCCGGCCATGAAAGCCTTCGACAATCAATTTGGTAATTGCATTGGAGGAATTGCACATTTCTAGCAAGTCCTAAGGGAGATAAGTAATATAGCAAAATAAAAATATAATGTTCTAAGGAAACTAAGAAGAGAAATGCTACTAAAATAGTACAGGACTCCTGCACAACTTTTACGTTTTTTACTAGGTGGAAAGGACAGGTGTTGGCATGCCTGTAAACAAAGAGGAACTTGAGATCGTCGGAGGAGGCCCTGCTCTCGATCCCGCCTGCTTCGCAACCACGTTTGGCGGGGACGAGAGACAGGGCCTTCTCTGTGGCGACCCCTTGGCTGTGGAACTCCCTGCCTTAGGGATATTAGATCAGCCCCCTCCCTCCTTACCTTTCGTCATCTTTCCTTGCTTCTGTTCCCTGTAGAGAAAGCAAAGAACTGGCGGACTTTGCTCGGATCCATCCGGCTGGCTGCGCTACCAATGGCTTGAATGCCAACCTCATGGTGACGGGAGGGCCACCCTTGGCCGGCTCAGGGCGGTGGTCTGCTGACCCAGCAGCCCACCTGGCAACTCACCCTTGGTTACCCAGGACTGGCAGCTCTTCAGTGTGGCTAGCAGGTCATCCCTACGGTGAGTCCTCAGCAAAGAGAATCTATATATATAAAATGGAAAAGGGCGTCGTATGTTCTTTGATTGTAGGTGAACTATAAATCCCAGCAACTACAACTCCCAAATGACAAAATCAGTTTTTTTTAAGTGAAGGACATACATTGGGTTGTTAGCTGTCTTGTGTCCAAATTTGGTGCCAATTCGTCCAGTGGTTTTTGAGTTCTGTTAATCCCACAAACGAACATTACATTTTTATTTATATAGATATCTCCAACTTCTATTTAAGTTCTCAGCCTCAGAGGAAGGCAAAGGCAAATTCCCTCTGAACAGAAACTTGCCAAGAAAATCCTGTGAAAGGTTCACCCTCCGGTCTCTTTCCAGAATCTTGATAGCACACAATTGCAAGAATGGCAATGACACCAAAGCTCTGGGTCTCTCTCACCTGATTCCTGTTCTCCTCCTAGGACTGGGCCACCCTTCCTTGCACCAAGGCATGGCTCCTGGCTTCCCCGCCACCCTGGGGGGAGCCCTGTCTTCCGCGTACCAGTTTGCTAGGGACCCTCAGTCTGGCCAGCTTGTCGTGATCCCCAGTGAGCACCTGCCACATTTCGGTGAGTATCCTAAAAGAGTAAGGAAAACATCAAATAGACTGGCAAAAAGTAAAAGATCATTTTTAAAAAGGAAGAAAAAATGAAAATATTTATATAATTAAGGGAATCTTTGCCAGAGTAAAGAGAGGGGAGGCCAGGGGACAGCACCATCTTGTCTCCTGCCTATGCCATCAGTTGGGGACCCCCCCCCCCAGCACCAACTACCGCTCTGGGCCAGAGTGAAGGGGGGGGGGGTCAGGGGACAGCATCATCTTGTCTCCTGCATATGCAATCAGTTGGGGACCCTTCCTCTCCAGCACCAACTGGCGCCCTGGGCCAGAGTGAAGAGAGGGGAGGATAGGGGACAGCACCATCTTGTCTCCTGCATATGCCATCACTTGGGGATCCCTGTTGGGGTTCAGCCTGAGTTTGAACTTGAACCTGATTCTCTGTTTGTTCCTCCTGATGCTAATGAAAATATATTTACTGATGCTAATGAAAATGTACCTCTTGATGCCAATGCTCCTGAAATTAGTGAGGAAGAAACTTCTGTAGATTTGGAAAATGAAAGTACCAGTGTTCATGAGAATGTTTCAGAGGGAAGCCATGACCTTTCACTCCCTTCTGCACTTGGTAACTTTAATGAGAACAGAAGGGGCCAGATTTGGCAAGACAGGAGTCAATCACTCAGCTTGCAAAGTTCTTCCCGATTAAAAGAAATACAAACAACGGCTTCAAAGCAGAGAGGCGGTTCTTCGGCTTTAAGTGCCTTCCGCCGAGCTGACTTTCTCAGTTCAGGCATCGTTTCAGATTGTTGAAGACCTTGGCAGTTCTCTTGGTTTCCCTGGCCATGGTCATGAAAGATTTCTAGGATATCAAGTACGGTTAGTGGATTGCTAACAGGTTCCAGCATTTTACAGTGTGGCTTTGGGTTTTGTTTTGTCCATTTAAATTCATGTTTGCTGATTTTGCTGTGACTTTTGACTTGCATTTTTCCTTTATTTTGTAACCATTTTTCTTCAATAAAAAAGGATTGTTTTTCACAGTCAAGTGTGGTGGATAGTTATCTTAGGGCCTCGTTCCCTGCTCTGGATTGCAACAATCCCCCCCCCCCCCCCCAGCACCAAGTGAAAGTCTGGGCCAGAGTAAAGAGAGGGGGGCAGGGAACAGCACCATCTTGTCTCCTTCATATGCCATCAGTTGGAGACCCCCCCTCCCCCAGCACCAACTACCGATCTAGGCCGGAGTGAAGAGAGGAGAGGGTGGTCAGGGGACAGCACCATCTCTCCTGCATATGCCATCGGTTGGGGACCCCCCGCACCAACTGCTACTCTGGGCCAGAGTGAAGAGGGGGAAGGGGACAGTTCCAGCTTGTCTCCTGTGTTATTCTAATAATATAATATAATATAATATAATATAATATAATATATTGTATATACATGTAATATTTATATTATAATGTAATGCAAAATAATAATAATAATAATAATAATATATTATTATTATTATTATTATTATTATTATTAAGCATTGTCCAGTTCCATCGTCAATTCATTCAATCACAATTCTACTACACCAAGCATGGGCAAACTTCAGCCCTCCAGGTGTTTTGGATTTCAACTCCCATAATTCCTAACAGCCAGTAGGCTGTTAGGAATTGTGGGAGTTGAAGTCCAAAACACCTGGAGGGCTGAAGTTTGCCTACACCTGTACTACTACTGGGCCGGAGTGAAGAGAGAGGGGTCAGGGGACAGCACCATCTTGTTTCCTGCATATGCCATCAGTTGGGACCCCTCCCCTCCAGCACCAACTGGTGCTCTGGGCCAGAGTAAAGAGAGGGAGGCAGGGGACAACACCATCTTGTTTCCTGAATGTGCCATCAGTTGCCCCCCCCCCCCCCCCCCGGCACCAACTACCGCTCTGGGCCAGAGTGAAGAGAGGGGGGGCAGGGGACAACACCATCTTGTCTCCTTCATATGCCATCAGTTAGGGACCCCCTCTCCCCCAGCACCAACTACCGCTCTGGGTCGGAGTGAAGAGAGGGGAGGCCAGGGGACAGCACCATCTTGTCTCCTGTATATTCCATCAGTTGGGGACCTCCCCTCCACTCCAGCACCAACTACCGCTCTGGGCCGGAGCGAAGGGGGGGGGGGTCAGAGGACAGCACCATCTTGTCTCCCGCATATGCCATCAGTTGGGGGACCCCCCCCCCTGCACCAACTGGTGCTCTGGGCCGGAGTAAAGGGGGGTCAGGGGACAGCACCATCTTGTCTCCTGCATATGCCTTCAGTTGGGGACCCCCCCCCCCCTCCCCAGCACCAACTACCACTCTGGGCCGGAGTGAAGGGGGGGGGGGCAGGGGACAGTTCCAACTTGTCTCCTGCGCTGTTCTAATAATATAATATAAGATATTGTATATACATATAATATTTATAATATTATAACGTAATGCAATATAATAATAATAATAATAATAATAATAATAATAATAATAATAGTAATAATAGTAATAATATATTATTAAGCATTGTCCAGTTCCATCGTCAAGTCATTTAATCACAATTCTACTACACCAGGCATGGGCAAACTTCAGCCCTCTAGGTGTTTTGGATTTCAACTCCCATAATTCATAACAACCAGCTGTTAGGAATTGTGGAAGTTGAGGTCCAAAACACCCGGAGGACCGAAGTTTGCTCACACCTGTACTCCACCATGGTTTTTTATGGGATTTCAGCTTCCATCTGGGGTGGTTGTGTGATCTTGGAGTCAAACCCTCATCAGATACTAAGGACCCACTGTATACACAACTCAAGCAAAGCACAACATAGCAGTGAAACAGTCAAAATAGGTTTTTAATCATGTTAGTTTATATACATATTATTATGACCCAAAAGTATCTGAATGTTTACTGCATCCCCTCATTGGTTTTTGCAAATATAATGCACCAAAGGTGTACTACACCCAGGGCTTGGTGCACTCTGAGCATGTTATTTAGTGTAAGCATATTGTTCTGACTCGCTGTCTGTTGCCTCGTAATTAATTCCAGCGGAGCTGATGGATCGCGCTCCCCCTCTCTGGCCTGCTGTGTACCCCCCTACAAGGAACTCTCTCCAACACGCTCACCAGCTCCAGCTCTTGTCTCACCAGCAACTGATCCGTCAGCACGAGCTGTACATCCTCCAGCAGCAGGCGGCCCATGCCATGGAGCTACACAGGAGCGCACAGCTGGTGGTAGGTTCCAAAGGCTTCCACGAGCCCATCTGTTATTGCATCATGTAGCATTTCCCCAACTAACTCAGGGAAATCAGAAAACTCAAGATTCATGTGCACATTCATTCTGAAATTACCATAGATCAGTTCAGAGTCTTGAATCTGGAAGGTGTCGGTGTTGCACCACAGACCTGAAGCCACCTATGACCATAGGATCCCACAATAGTCCAGAGTAAAAATGAAACAGTCTATTGCAAACACACACACACACACACACACACACACACAAGATATATACTGTACTAGCGGTCCCCTGCCACGCGTTGCTGTGGCCCAGTATGGTGATCTGGAAAATAAAGTAATATTTATTTATTTATCGTGTCATCCGCAACTAGAACATTGTATTACATTTCTAACAAAACAAAACAAACAAACAGATTAAAAAACCCACAAAGTTTGCAAGCTTGGTAGTTGATTAAATGTCCTTTGACCAGTATCTGGCTACTTGGAGTGTCTCTGGTGTTGCCGCAAGAAGGTCCTCCATCGTGTATGTGGCAGGGCTCAGGTTGCATTGCAGCAGGTGGTCAGTGGTTTGCTCCTCTCCACACTCACATGTCGAGGATTCCACTTTGTGGCCCCATTTCTTGAGGTTGGCTCTGCATCTCGTGGTGCCAGAGCGCAGTCTGTTCAGCGCCTTCCAAGTCACCCAGTCTTCTGTGTGCCCAGGGAGGAGTCTCTCATCTGGTATCACCCACGGATTGAGGTGCTGGGTTTGAGCCTGCCACTTTTGAACTCTCGCTTGCTGAGGTGTTCCAGCAAGTGCCTCTGTAGATCTAAGAAAACTATTTCTTGATTTAAGTCGTTGACGTGCTGGCTGATACCCAAACAAGGGATGAGCTGGAGATGTCTCTGCCTTGGTCCTTTCACTATTGGCTGCAACTTCCCGGCGGGTGTCAGGTGGTGCAATACCGGCTAAGCAGTAATAAAGTAATGAGAAAGTGTTGGTTTCTAATATATGTCATGAGTGATGCTTGTGGGTAAACAGTATTTCTTTCTGTTTCTTTGTCAGTGTTGATGTGGAGATTGTCTGGTTTGCCTACTCTGGAACATGCAACGTATAATTGTCCTTCTTTAGGGGTCCTTTTCAAATCTTTGATACTGCATTTGTCGTATACGTATATATGTGTGTGTGTGAGTGGCTGGATGGCCCTTTGTCAGGAGGGCTTTGATTATGCTTTCTTGCCCTAGTGAAGGGAGTTGGACTGGATGGCCTTAAGGTAGCATTTCTCAACCTCGGAAGTCAAGACCCGGGGGGGGGGGGGTCACCAGGGGTCTTGAGACCACCATAAAACATGGAATTTTCTGTTGGTCATGGGGGTTCTGTGTGGGATGTTTGGCCCAATTCCATTGTTGGTGGGGTGTGGAATGATCTTTGATTGTAGGTGAACTATACATCCTAGTAGCAACAAATCCCAAATGTCAAGGTCTATTTCCCCCAACCCCCATCTGTGTTTTGGGCATATTGAGTATTCCTGTCAAGTTTGGTCCAGATCCATCATTGCTTGAGTCCAAAGTGATCTCTGGATGTAGGTGTACTACAACTCCAAAACCAAAGGATACTGCCCACCATACCCATACCCTTCCAGTATTTTCTGTTGGTCATGGGAGAACTGTGTGCCAAGTTTGGTTCAAGTCCATCATTGGTGGGGTTCAGAATGCTCTTTGATTGTAGGTGAACTATGATTCCCAGCAACTACAACTCCCAAATGACAAAATCAATTGTTTTGAGTAAAGGACATACATTGGGTTGTTAGGTGTCTTGTGTCCAAATTTGGTATCAATTCGTCTAGTGGTTTTTGAGTTCTGTTAATCCCACAAACAAACATTACATTTTTATTTACAAAGATTATTATTATTATTATTATTATTATTATTATTATTATTATTATCACACAGTCCTAAACACTTGGGAAGTGTTTGATTTGTGATTTTCCGAAATCAATTCCAAAATCCAAGGTCAATGGCCACCAAACTCTTTCAGTATTTTCTGTTGGTCATGGGAGTTCTGTGTGCCCAGTTTGGTTCAATTCCATCATTGGTAGAGTTCAGAATGCTCTTTTATTATAGGTGAACGATAAATCCCAGCAACTACAACTCCCAAATGACAAAATCATAATTTTTTGAGTGATGGTCACTCCTTGTGTAGTGAGACGTTTTGTTGCCAAATTTGGTGTGATTTTGTTCATTGGTTCTTTTGTTTTTAAGGTACTCATTATGCGCAGAGCATTTTTATATATATAAGATATACTCGAGTATAAGCCTAATTTTTTAGCCCCTTTTTTAGGCTGAGAAATCTCCCCTTGACTTATACTTGCTGTTGGGCTTGGCCTCATGTAAGCCGCCCTGAGTCCCCATCGGAGAGATAATAATAATAATAAAACTTTATTTGTACCCCGCTACCATCTCCCCAAGGGACTCGGTGCGGCTTACATGAGGCCAAGCCCACAGCACATCAATAAAACAAAGGCAATAACAAAATAATCAATACAAAACAGTAAAATTACATATTACAGTAAAATAAAACCAAAACACAATAACAACACACTAAAACACATACAACATATGAGTACCAAAAAAAAGATAAAGCCAAATCATACACAATTGAGAAGGGTGGGGTAGAAGTACACGATATAAATAAATAAATAAACTGTATTAAGGGGTCGCGACATTAGAAAGGTTGAGAACCACTGCTGTTGATAGATTGCCTCTCTTATCTCAACAGGAGAGGCTAAAAGCTAGCGAGCAGCGGGTGGAGATGGAAGAGAAGATGTCCAAGCGAAACCTGGAGAGCGCCAAGGCCGGGCTGGCCCCTTCCAACGCCGGCCTCTTGCACCGGAAGCCCCCCGCCCTGTCCCCCAGCACGTCTGCGTCCTACAGCAAGGCCGTGAGTCCACCTCTCCTGTCTCCCAGGGCCTCGCCCGTGTCTGTGCTCAAAGCTGAGGTTATCCAAAAGATGGAAGAGCCGCCTACGCAACCAGCCTATTCCTACCCCGCTACTCCCATCTCCCACCCTTCTAGCCCGCCCCCTGCTTCTCCGCCCCCGGCCCCCACCATGCCCACAAAAGAAGAAGAAGAAGAAGAAGAAGAAGGGCCCGAGAGCGTGGAAAAGAAAGAACTGGACCTGGAGAAGGAGGCCTCCAGTCAGTATCAGGCTCTGTTCCCAGGTAAGAGAGCAAGCGCTCCAGCCGTGGAGCACCCTTGTGCTTTCTCCCCTTCCTTCCCTGTGTTTCCTTTGTCTTTCCTGCTTCCTTCCTGCTTTCTCTCCTGCCTCACACCCTTCCTTCCACCAAAAGCAGCGATGCTCCTGCATCCGATTGGAAGCTTAAGCACCACACAGTGTCTGTGGGTGTTTGTGTAACGCGGGGGTATGAGGGCTCTTCTGTTTTGGTGGTTCTGCTGTTCTGTATTAGGGGTGCAAATCTCTGCGTGTGTCACTCCCATTCGCAAGAACAAATACTCCCAGCAGTACTCTGTCTGATCTGTGGGAATGTAAGTGTTGCTGGACAACCTTTAGGCACTACGAGTTGAGCCTCTTGTATCTGGAATTCTGAAATCTGAAAAACCCCAAAATCTCAAATACTGTAAATAAATATGTATTGTGATCCGCCCTGAGTCCCCTGCGGGGTGAGAAGAGCGGAATATAAAAGCTGTAAATAAATTAATAAATAAATGTGTTCAGTGATCCGCGAAGTAGCGAACGAACACTACGTGCTTTTCTCTTGAACTGATTTTCCAGCTCATATGCAAATTCACTCATTTCTATTCAGTTAGTTGATTAATAAATAATGCTTAATGCCTATGGTTTTTTTAAATGAGTGCTATTTTCTGTTTCCAACGCTAGTTTCTTGTCTGTTGTGTTTGGGGAAACAATTTGGGTCTAATTTTGGGATATTTTCTGGGGTCACAGGGGAACTCCTCCTGGTTTTGTGACTCATCTGGAATCACAGAGTGATGGTGTCAGTGATTCTGATGGGGATGATGAGATTCAGATTCAGAGTAAGATGCAAAGCAAAGATGTGCCTGTGTTAGATGAGGAAGAGTCCAAGAATGATGGTCCTCCAAGATGAGGAAGACCAGGGGGGCAGAAGTTCCCACAGCAAGGGTTTTATTTCTCGTGTTAGGGCAGCCAGTCAGTTATATTACATTTCTAACAGAACAAAGCAAACAAACAGACAAAATACAAAATGTGTGAGTTTGGTAGTTGATTAAATGTCCTTTGACCAGTATCTGGTCACTTGGAGTGCCTCTGGTGTGGCTGCAAGAAGGTCCTCCCTTGTGCATGTGGCAGGGCTCAGGGTGCATTGCAGCAGGTGGTCAGTGGTTTGCTCTTCTCTGCACTCGCATGTCGGGGATTCCACTTTGTAGCCCCATTTCCAAAGGTTGGCTCTGCATCTCGTGGTGCCAGAGCGCAGTCTGTTCAGCGCCTACCAAGTCGCCCAGTCTTCTGTGTGCCCAGGAGGGAGTCTCACATTTGGTATCAGCCATTGGTTGAGGTTCTGGGTTTGAGCCTGCCACTTTTGGACTCTCGATTGCTGAGGCGTTCCAGCTAGTGTCTCTGTAGATCTTAGAAAACTGTGTCTGGATTTAAGTAGTTGACGTGCTGGCTGATACCCAAACAGGGGATGAGCTGGAGATGTCTCTGCCTTGGTCCTTTCACTATTGGCTGCTACTTCCCGGTGGATGTCAGGTGGTACGATACCGGCTAGACAGTGTAATTTCTCCAGTGGTGTAGGGCGCAGACACCCCGTGATAATGCGGCATGTCTCATTAAGAGCCACATCCACTGTTTTAAACAGCAAGGGTTGACGCTGGGGAAAGTGAAACTACTGAAAGTGAGAGCTAGGTGCCTGATGCAGAAAGGAAGGATAATTCCCAGCCAGTTAACAAGGGATTTGACCTTGATGGGGCCAGTGGTTTAGATAGAGCTGATCGCTTGGAATTAAAAATGTGAAGGAGTGTCAGGATCGCCAGGAAGTGAGAGAGAGAGGCCCAAGGTCATAGGAACGCTGAAAAGAAGCAAGGGAGCGGAGGGATGATTTATTGTTGCCACGAATTTGAAAGGAACCATATTCAGGAGATTTTACCCCAGTTCCCAATTTTAAAAAGAACTGGCCGATTTGCAATGGAGGTTGCTGATTAGGAACCAAATTTACCATCAAGTTAGAAGGGAGGCTGTTCAATTGCACCTCCTCCTTTATTAAGAAAGTAATAACTTAGTAGTAATTACACTGTATATACTGTAGCATGACTGGAGAGAAGAATGTAGATTTATTTGGTTGCTTTTCCCTACGTTTCTGCCACCATGTCTTCAATATATCTTCAAATAAAAGTTAACAATTTTATTAAGTACACAGCGTGTGGTTGCAAGACGTAACTTTTCCTTGTTGCACTTGGAATAATACTTGTAACTTTAACAGTTCATTCTTTCAAGTAACACAGTATCTTTCTGACGTAGAGCACTTGTTTCAGACAAAGTTTCCATACAGGGATGTTTCTCTTATTTGATCCTCCCCAGATAAAATACTAAGTAAACTATTCTTTAGCCTCTCCTTAGACTAAAAGAATACCAGCTATGTTTCACCATTTGGCTGCACTAGCCTGAGAAACTTCCAATAGCCAAACCCAGCTTTTCAAAGCCTCAAAGCTTTGCTTCACAAGTCACTTCGCCACCTTTCCTTTCCTTCTCTCCCAACTCCTAACTCCTCACTCTTCTGAACCTAACTCCTGACTGCTCACTCCTCTAAACCTAAACCCTAACTGATTCTTAACTGTTGTTTTTTCAAACTCTCCCCTCTAAGCTCCTCCCACTTCCCTCTCTTCTGCATCATTCTCCATGGCAATGCACATGGAGGACTCCTCTGACTTAGGCCGCTCCAGCATTACTGCAGCCAATCTAAGCACAAATACCGTTAAAATCATACAATTTATAATCAACTCCTGTACAAACGCCTTCATGTTGGCCCAAGAGTATTAAACAGACTGTTTGCATGTGCCTTAGTGTCAGAGCAACTTCACGCTTTAACCAAGCGACTTTGGGATTTATCTCTTAGCTTCTCATGTTCATGTTTTAGGACTTTGTCTTGTACTTAAGGGACTTTGCCTTGCTTGTGTCTTCGTGGATCTTGTTTGCCTGTGCTACCTTGGAGTGATCTTCTGAAATACACTTTTGCTTTTTGAACTTTTTATCTTTTATTTTAAATAAAACTTCAAAGACAGCTGCTGGTGTGTCCAGTCATCTTCTTCCCTGAATCTACAATTTGGTGATGTGTCTGGGCATTGTATGTTTTTACCCGGTTTCCCCTTCCGCTCCCTCACCCAAATTGTGCTTCAGTAGTTACATTAATATTTTTAATGTACCAAACATGCCAAGTTTGTATGAAAATGTGACTATTTCCTGTGCTGGTCAATGACCGAAATAACTGATTTGATTTGAGCTGCTGGTGTGTTCTTTGGTGTCCTAAGCAAGGTGGTTCTACTCTGAGGTGCGACACTTGGCCACCCCCTCTCCATCTTACCAGCTTTTGTTGTTGTTGTTGTTGTTGTAGAAATTCCATCGGGATACCCATTCCAGTCGCTCCCAGCATCCTTCAGGAGACATTACCCATACCTCCTTCAACCAACTGCTGCCTCAGATGCCGAAGGCCTGGCTCCGGATGTCCCGCTGCCCACAGGAGACCCTGAACACTTGGCCCTTTCTCCCGAGGTCAAACCCATCCATCTCTCCCCGTCCAAAATCGTTAAGCCCATCCAGACGGTGGAGGAAGAGGAGTTGGAGCCTTTGGAAGAGCGGGTGAAAACAGAGGTGGAGCTGGATGAGAACCAGGAAGAGGGTCTCTGTGAGCCAGAGATGGAGGCCTTGAGCATGGCCGACCCGGTTGCCCTTCCGGTCCAGGAAGTGAGCAATTGCACCCTTCTGTTGCATCATGCCAAAGCCCTGCAGTGCGAGGAAGAGCATGACGAGGAGGAAGAGGAAGAAGAAGAAGAAGCTCTCCAGGAGTGCCAGCCTGCTTATCAAGTAATGGAGTTGGAGTCCCAAGTGGAAGCCACCCCTGACGTTGAATCTTGCCCAGTCCACATGGACTACAATGGAGCCTTGTTGCACGGGGAGAACGAACTACCTGAAGTGGACCTCATCCCTCAGCCTGAAGGCGCTTGCGCGGTCACAGACATGCCTCACATCAGCTCTCCCCGGACAAGGAGGGAATTCTCCAGCACATTTCAGGAAGAGGAGGAGCCAATGTTGGGGGAGCCCTGCTACGAGGATGAGGATGCCTCCTGCCAAGTCCCACACCTGGACATCAAACCGGACGACCCTCTCGCTGGCATGAACGTCTTGGCGGCGGCGGCTGAGTTGCCCCAGGCCTGCTCCTTACTGCCAAGCGATGGCATCACACAGGAAGCCGTGGTCAACCTGGAAGTGTCCTCCTCTCTGTCGCCAGAGCACACCTTCCTGCAGGGAATCACCTTGCTGAGCGAAATCGCGGAGATCGAGCTGGAGAAGAGGAGGCAGGAGATGCAAGGTGAGGTTGAGCAAGGGGAGGTTGAGCGTGCCTTGTTTTGAGCTGCTAAGGCTTTGTCTGGTCACTAGGAAAGCTTCATGTTGATAATTGTTTTTATATAAAGGTAACTTTATTTACTAAAGGGTCCACAAATGCAGTAATCCAGTCTAGAGGTAACTAAGGACCACCATGGTCAAGTCAGACTTCACGAGGTAAGGTCGCCATTGGCACATGAGTTTTAGTTTTGGCCACGGTGGTCCACGCTCTTGTCACATCCCGGTTGGATTACTGCAACGCACTCTACGTGGGGTTGCCTTTGAAGACTGCTCGGAAACTTCAACTAGTCCTGCGAGAAGCAGCCAGATTGCTCACCGGAGCGGCGTACAGGGAGCATACCACCCCCCTGCTGCATCAGCTCCACTGGCTGCCGATCCAATTCCGAGCACAATTCAAAGTCCTGGTTTTGACCTACAAAACCCTATACGGTTCCGGCCCAGTGTATTTGCCCGAACGGATCTCCCTCTACGTCCCATCTCGAAGTTTAAGATCTTCTGGGGAGGCCCTGCTCTCGACCCCGCCACTCTCACAAGTGAGGTTGGCGGGGACGAGGAGCAGGGCCTTCTCAGTGGTGGCCCCCCACCTGTGGAACTCACTCCCCGGGGAGATTAGATCGGCGACTTCCTTTCTGGCATTCAGGAAAAAACTGAAGACCTGGGTTTGGGACCAAGCCTTTGGACACACTGGCAACTAAATTAAGGATCTGACGATAGACAAGGACAAATGGAATGGAATGGATATATGGACTCTGAACCCGAGCATGAGATTGTTTTGATATTTTATTATGCATTGATGTTTTAATTTAACTGTTGAATTGCTTTTTTGTACTTTGTATTGCTGTCAATTGATTTAGGCATCTAATTGTGCCTCCTCTGTAAGCCGCCCTGAGTCCCCCCCCCCCCCCCGGGGTGAGAAGGGCGGGGTATAAGTAAATGAAATAATAATAATAATCTATATATATAAATCTGTTAGGTTGGTTCAACGGGACAGCAAAACTCCACAACCCCCCAATGAAACTTAACCAAAATTCCCATGCCCATAACACAACCCACAAGGTACAAACATATCTACTCAAAATGAAAAACAACACAACAACACACTCACAAAACGGAAAAACAGCAAAACTCCACAACCCCCCAACGAAACTTAACCAAAATTCCCATGCCCATAACACAACCCACAAGGTACAAACATATCTACTCAAAATGAAAAACAACACAACAACACACTCACAAAACAGCAAAACTCCACAACCCCCCAACGAAACTTAACCAAAATTCCCATGCCCATAACACAACCCACAAGGTACAAACATATCTACTCAAAATGAAAAACAACACAACAACACACTCACAAAACGGCAAAACAGCAAAACTCCACAACCCCCCAACGAAACTTAACCAAAATTCCCGTGCCCATAACACAACCCACAAGGTACAAACATATCTACTCAAAATGAAAAACAACACAACAACACACTCACAAAACGGCAAAACAGCAAAACTCCACAACCCCCCAACGAAACTTAACCAAAATTCCCGTGCCCATAACACAACCCACAAGGTACAAACATATCTACTCAAAATGAAAAACAACACAACAACACACTCACAAAACGGCAAAACAGCAAAACTCCACAACCCCCCAACGAAACTTAACCAAAATTCCCATGCCCATAACACAACCCACAAGGTACAAACATATCTACTCAAAATGAAAAACAACACAACAACACACTCACAAAACGGCAAAACAGCAAAACTCCACAACCCCCCAACGAAACTTAACCAAAATTACCATGCCCATAACACAACCCACAAGGTACAAGCATATCTACTCAAAATGAAAAACAACACAACAACACACTCACAAAACGGCAAAACAGCAAAACTCCACAACCCCCCAACGAAACTTAACCAAAATTCCCGTGCCCATAACACAACCCACAAGGTACAAACATATCTACTCAAAATGAAAAACAACACAACAACACACTCACAAAACGGCAAAACAGCAAAACTCCACAACCCCCCAACGAAACTTAACCAAAATTCCCATGCCCATAACACAACCCACAAGGTACAAACATATCTACTCAAAATGAAAAACAACACAACAACACACTCACAAAACGGCAAAACAGCAAAACTCCACAACCCCCCAACGAAACTTAACCAAAATTACCATGCCCATAACACAACCCACAAGGTACAAGCATATCTACTCAAAATGAAAAACAACACAACAACACACTCACAAAACGGCAAAACAGCAAAACTCCACAACCCCCCAACGAAACTTAACCAAAATTCCCATGCCCATAACACAACCCACAAGGTACAAACATATCTACTCAAAATGAAAAACAACACAACAACACACTCACAAAACGGAAAAACAACAAAACTAAAAAAAAAACGCAGTGAAACTTAACCAAAATCAAAAGTGATAAGTTTTACTATAGGCCACAGCAACGTGTGGCAGGGCACAGCTAGTAATAAATAAATAGTTGTGCAAAGGCCCTCCCGGCCACCGTCGACACCTGCGCATCTGCCTGTGGAATACCTATCCTCTGTCTGTCTTGGAATAATGGAAGCCTGCCCTCTCTTTGACGCAGGGATGGAGAACTTCCCCATTCGCCCAACCTTGGAGAGTCTGTTAGCTGCCAGCACCCAAATGCTGATGGAAGTCCTCTCCACGCCCTTTGTGGACGGCCTGAAGAACATCCGTCTTCCTCGAGAATTGGATCCCAACAAAAAGTACAGCTGGATGCAAAAGAAAGATGAAGCTGTGAGTAGTTCTTTTCTGCCAGCTTTGCTCTTCATAGTCAGGCAAGGAGGTTCATGGGAAGAGATGCTGCAGCATTCATGCAGAGTTTCAACACTGAAAGTCATCAGATCTTGGTCCTGCTTCGTCCTTGGATGGTAGATGGTCAATGAAGACCAGGTGCTGTAGATATCTTTCACAAGAAGAACTTGCAAAAAAATCCCAACAACCCTTAGAAATCTCTATAAAAGTCAACTGGTTGTCATAAGTTGACAGATGACTTGAAGGATAATATACCATATATACTCGAGCATAAGCCGACCCGAATTTAAGCACCTAATTTTACCACCAAAAAAATGGGAAAATGTATTGATGCGAATATAAGCTGAGGGTGGGAAATGCAGCAGTTGTTGGTAAACTTCAAAATAAAAATAGAGACCAATACAATTACATTAATTGAGGCATCCGTAGGTTAAGTATTTTTGAATGTTTACATAAAAATATAATTTAATATAAGACTATCTCTGGTTAAACAATTATTCTAATCTTTAGTGTAAATGTGCTTACATATCCTTCCAATAATAATGAAGAGGTTAAAATAATATATGTAATAAAAAGTAATAGTGTAACATAATAAAATGTAATAATAACAGGAATAATAGAGTAAAATAATACATGTAATAATAAATAGAGTAAAATAATAAATGTAATAATAATAATAATAATAGAGTAAATCATGTTTGTTTAATAATAATACTAATAAACATAATAATGTAATAATAATAAGTAAAATAACAAATAAAATAATAAATAGAGTGAAATAATAAATGTAATAATAGTAAATAGAGTAAAATAATAAATATAATAACAATAAAGTAAAATAACAAATAAAATAAATAGAGTAAAATAATAAATGTAATAATAGTAAATAGAGTAAAATAATAAATATCATAATAACAACAATAGAGTAAAATAACAGATATAATAATAAATAGAGTAAAATAATAAATGTAATAATAGTAAATAGAGTAAAATAATAAATATCATAATAACAACAATAGAGTAAAATAACATATAATAATAAATAGAGTAAAATAATAAATGTAATAATAGTAAATAGAGTAAAATAATAAATATAATAACAACAATAATAGAGTAAATCATGTTTGTGTAATAATAATAAACATAAAATAATGTAATAATAATAGAGTAAAATAATAAATGTAATAATTACAATAATAATAGAGTAAAATAACAAATATAATAATAAATAGAGTGAAATAATAAATGTAATAATAGTAAATAGAGTAAAATAATAAATATAATAACAATAAAGTAAAATAACAAATAAAATAAATAGAGTAAAATAATAAATGTAAAATAGTAAATAGAGTAAAATAATAAATATAATAACAATACAGTAAAATAACAAATAAAATAAATAGAGTAAAATAATAAATGTAATAATAGTAAATAGAGTAAAATAATAAATATCATAATAACAACAATAGAGTAAAATAACAGATATAATAATAAATAGAGTAAAATAATAAATGTAATAATAGTAAATAGAGTAAAATAATAAATATAATAACAACAATAATAGAGTAAATAATGTTTGTGTAATAATAATAAACATAAAATAATGTAATAATAATAGAGTAAAATAATAAATGTAATAATTACAATAATAATAGAGTAAAATAACAAATATAATAATAGAGTGAAATAATAAATGTAATAATAGTAAATAGAGTAAAATAATAATTATCATAATAATAATAGAGTAAAATAACAAATAATAAATAGAGTAAAATAATAAATGTAATAATAACAATAATAGAGTAAATCATGTTTGAATAATAATAATAAACATAAAATAATGTAATAATAGAGTAAAATAACAAATATAATAATAAATAGAGTAAAATAATAAATGTAATAATAGTAAATAGAATAAAATAATAAATATAATAACAATAATAGAATAAAATAACAAATATAATAATAAATGGAGTAAAATAATAAATGTAATAATAGTAGAGTAAAATAATAAATATCATAATAACAATAATAGAATAAAATATAATAATAAAGTAGAATAATAAATGTAATAATAATAATAATAATAAATATAGTAATATCACGATCTGTCACCTTACTTGGATCTGCGCACATCATTCGAAAATACATTACACAGTCCTAGACTCTTGGGAAGTGTTTGACTTGTGATTTTGTGATACGAAATCCAGCATAGAGATCTCATTTGCTGTCTTTTTGTGTCAGTAAAATAATAAATATAACAACAACAATAATAAAATAAAAAATAAATGTAATAATAGAGTAAAATAATAAAAGTAATAATAACAACAACAACAGAGTACAACAATAAATAACCTTGTCTCGAGTATAAGCCGGGGGGGGGGGGGGGGGCTTTTTCAGCCTTAAAAAAGGGCTGAAAAACTCAGGTTATATTCAAGTATATACGGTATATAGATATACATTATTGAGAAGTGGGATTTAGCTTGGGAATCAATACTTGATGGATTTGTCTAGTTTCTTTTGAGAAACATAAATACTGAAAGTATTTGCAGAGTTGCTCCAGCATTGTTCAAGATTCTGTATATCAGTGGTTCTCAACCTTCCTAATGCCGTGACCCCTTAATGTTGTAGTGACCCCCAACCATAACGTTATTTTCGTTGCTACTTCACAACTGTCATTTTGCTCCTGTTGTGAATTGTAATGTAAATATCTGATATGCAGGATATATTTTCAGTCCCTGGACCAAATTTGGCACAAATACCCGGTACGCCCAAAATTTGAATACTAGTGGGGTTGGGGGTGATTGATTTTGTCATTTGGTAATCCTGGAGTTGCTGGGATTTATAGTTCACCTTAAATCAAAGAGCCTTCTGAACTCCACCAATGATGGAATTGAATCAAACATGGCACACAGAATTCCCATGACGAACAGAAAATACTGGGAAGGTCTGGTGGACATTGACCTTGAGTTTTTGGAATTGTAGTTCACCTACATCCAGAGAACACTGTAGACTCAAGCAATGATGAATCTGGATCAAACTTGGCAAAAATACTCAATATGCCCCAATGTGAACACTGGTAGAGTTTGGAGAAAATAGACCTTGCCGCTTGGGAGTTGTAGTTGTTGGGATTTATAGTTCACCCACAATGAAATACTATTCTCAACCCCACCAACAATACAATTGGACCAAACTTTCCACACAGAACCCCCATGACCAACTCAAAATACTATGTTATCTGGTGGTCTTTGGCGACCCCTCTGACACCCCCTCGCGACCCCCACAGGGGTCCCAACCCCCAGGTTGAGAAACACTGCTGTATATGACCTGCTCTCCCACCTGTAAGGCCATACTGTCCCTGTAAACCAAGCCCTGAATCAAAATGAGAACTTTTGTATCTACCGCAGGTTAGGTATGCTATGTTTCATTCCTGCTAGTGGCTGAATTGTGAATCATACAAATTTAATTATGGACTATTGGATAGGGCCTGTGCTGGACTGTAACTGGGAACACCACCCCACTTCACTCCTTTCTAAATTCTTGCTGTTTTCTAAATGTTTTCCTCTCAGATGTACTCCATCAAGTCATCTGTTGAGAACATGGACGCAATGGAGTTGGACTACAGGATGAGGCTGGCTGAGCTGCAGAGAAGATACAAGGAAAAACAGAGGGAACTGGTCAAGCTGCAGCGACGGAGAGACTCCGAGTAAGTACGGTATATACCCAAGTATAAGCCTAGTTTTTCAGTCCTTTTTTAGGCTGAAAAAGTCACCTTGGCTTATACTCGAGTCAAGATTATTTATTATTTTATTCTATTTATTATTAGTACATTTATTATTTTACTGTATTTATTGTTGCTTTTATTACATTTATTTTACTTTATTATTATTTACATTATTTTACTCTATCATTATTACATTTATTATTTTACTGTATTATTATTATTATTATTATTATTATTATTATTATTACATTTATTTATTGTCGAAGGCTTTCATGGCCGGAATCACTGGGTTGTTGTAGGTTTTTTCGGGCTATATGGCCATGGTCTAGAGGCATTCTCTCCTGACGTTTCGCCTGCATCTATGGCAAGCATCCTCAGAGGTCGTGAGGTCTGTTGGAAGTAGGAGAAATGGGTTTATATATCTGTGGAATGACCAGGGTGGGACAAAGGACTCTTGTCTGCTGGAGCTAAGTGTCAATGCTTCAGCTGACCACCTTGATTAGCATTTGATGACCTGGCAGTTGTTTGGTGTGGCTTGTTAGTGCCTGAGGGAATCTTTTGTTGAGAGGTGATTAGATGTGCCTGATTGTTTCCTCTCTGTTGTTTTGCTGTCTTGATTTTAGAGTTTTTTAATATTGATAGCCAGATTTTGTTCATTGTCATGGTCTCTTCCTTTCTGTTGAAATTGTCCACATTCTTGTGTATTTCAATGGCTTCTCTGTGTAGTCTGACATGGTGGTTGTGAGAGTGGTCCAGCATTTCTGTGTTCTCAAATAATATGCTGTGGCCAGGCTGGTTCATCAAGTGCTCTGCTTTGGTTGACTTCTCTGGTTGAAGGAGTCTGCAGTGCCTTTCATGTTCCTTGATTCGTGTTTGGGGGATGCTCAGTTTGGGGGTCCCTATGGAGACTTGTCCACAGCTGCATGGTACACAGTAGACTCCTGCAGAAGTGAGAGGATCCCTCTTGTCCAGTGGTTCTCAACCTGGGGTCCGCAGATGTTTTTGGCCTTCAACTCCCAGAAATCCTAACAGCTGGTAAATTGGCTGGGATTTCTGGGAGTTGTAGGCTAAAAACATCTGGGGACCCCGGGTTGAGAACCACTGCTCTTGTCCTTTGCTGAACGGAGCATTGGTTGGATTTTCTTGGTGGGTCTGGAGATAGTTTGTATGTTGTGTTTCCTCATCAGTTTCCCTCTGTGGTCAGAGGTTCCCTTGACGTCTGGGAAGAACACTTTTCCTCTGGGTGGATCTTCGTAGTCAGTTTAGTGTTTTGTTGACGCTCTTTGAGTTAGTTTTGGTTTCTTCTAATTCCTTTTATACAATTACTTTGGTCCCTTTCCCAGCATTACTTTTCCTTCCCTTTTTTTGTTTTTGCACAATTATGTTCTAGTTCAGTGGTTCTCAACCTTCCTAATGCCACGACCCCTTAGTACAGGTCCTCATGTTGTGGTGACCCCCAACCATAACGTTATTTTGGTTGTTACTTCATAACTGTAATTTTTCTACTGTTATGAATACTGTTATGTAAATATCTGATATGCAGGATGTATTTTCAGTCCCTGGACCAAATTTGGCACAAATACCCGGTACGCCCAAAATTTGAATACTGGTGGGGTTGGGGGTGATTGATTTTGTCATTTGGTAATGCTGGAGTTGCTGGGATTTATAGTTCACCTTAAATCAAAGAGCCTTCTGAACTCCATCAATGATGGAATTGAATCAAACATGGCACACAGAATTCCCATGACCAAGAGAAAATACTGGGAAGGTCTGGTGGACATTGACCTTGAGTTTTTGGAGTTGTAGTTCACCTACACCCAGAGAACACTGTGGACTCAAGCACTGATGGATCTGGATCAAACTTGGCACAAATACTCAACATGCCCAAATGTGAACACTGGTAGAGTTTGGAGAAAATAGACCCTGCCATTTGGGAGTTGTAGTTGTTGGGATTTATAGTTCACCCACAATGAAATAGTATTCTCAACCCCACCAACGATAGAATTGGACCAAACTTTCCACACAGAACCCCCATGACCAACAGGAAATACTAAGTTATCTGATGGTCTTTGGCGACCCCTCTGACACCCCCTCGCGACCCCCACAGGGGTCCCGACCCCCAGGTTGAGAAACACTGTTCTAGTTGCTTTTGGTTAACAGTCAAGCGTATGGTTGTTGTTTTTAAAGGGAAAAGCATGACGAGAAAAGTAGAAGCTTGGCAAGACGAGGCCCAGGAAGGCCCAGGAAGAGGAAGCATGGACCTAGTGCTCTCTCGCCCCCGACGGAGAGAGGGAAGAGCGGCTGCAGGAGCGGAAAGTAAGAGCAGGGCTGCGGGGGGCAAAAGGGGCCGCAGGGTGTTATGTGCATGCACTCGCACACAAGCACACGCATGCGCTCTCTCTGTCTTTTGGCATAGTGCCCTGATTCGTGGACATGATGAAGTACATGGCAGCTTGAGTGCTGATTTGTGTTGAGGGTCATGCCGTTTGGAGTGGGGCAGCTGCCATGGCATGGACATTGAATGAATAAGGCGGGGAGGCATTGGTGAAAGAGTAGCAGATAAAACAGGTGTTGCACTCCAGAACAGGAATAACCCTCTGACTTCAAAACACCACACATTTAGAATCATAGAATCAAAGAGTTGGAAGAGACCTCATGGGCCATCCAGTCCACCCCCATTCTGCCAAGAAGCAGGAATATTGCATTCAAATCACCCCTGACAGATGGCCATCCAGTCTCTGTTTAAAAGCTTCCAAAGAAGGAACCTCCACCACACTCCGGGGCAGAGAGTTCCACTGCTGAACAGCTCTCACAGTCAGGAAGTTCTTCCTCGTGTTCAGATGGAATCTCCTCTCTTGTAGTTTGAAGCCATTGTTCCATTGCGTCCTAGTCTCAAGGGAAGCAGAAAACAAGCTTGCTTCCTCCTCCCTGTGGCTTCCTCTCACATATTTATACATGGCTCTCATCATATCTCTTCTCAGCCTTCTCTTCTTCAGGCTAATCATGCCCAGCTCCTTAAGCCGCTCCTCATAGTGCTTGTTCTCCAGACCCAGCTTGTCAATATCTCTCTTGAATTGTGGTGCCCAGAATTGGACACAATATTCCAGGTGTGGTCTAACCAAAGCGGAATAGAGCATGGGGAGCATGTCTTCCCTGGACCTAGACACTATGCTCCTATTGATGCAGGCCAAAATCCCATTTTCAAGAGAGATATTGACAAGCTGGAATGTATCCAGAGGAGGGCAACTCAAATGATCAAGGGTCTGGAGAACAAGCCCTATGAGGAGCGGCTTAAGGAGCTGGACATGTTTAGCCTGAAGAAAGAAGGCTGAGAGGAGATATGATGGCCATGTATAAATATGTGAGAGGAAGCCACAGGGAGGAGGGAGCAAGCTTGTTTTCTGCTTCCCTGGAGACTAGGACACGAAACAATGTTTTCAAACTACAAGAAAGGAGATTCCATCTGAACACGAGGAAGAACTTCTTGACTGTGAGAGCCGTTCAGCAGTGGAACTCTCTGCCTCGGAGTGTGGTGGAGGCTCCTTCTTTGGAGGTTTTTAAACAGAGGCTAGATGGCCATCTATCAAGGGTGCTTTGAATGCAATCTCTTCCTGCTTCTTGGCAGGGGGTTGGATTGGATGGCCCATGAGGTCTCTTCCAACTCTATGATTCTATGATTCTAAGGGTCTTTGGATCATAATAAAATGTTGTTGTTGTTGCTATATAACTAACCAACCAATCAGATCACTTTTTCATCTGGCTTCCAGACTCAGCAAGTCCTTACTCCTCTCAGAAGACTCCGAGACTGGTGAAGGCACCAGGAAAAGGCACAGAGGCATCCTCCTTGACGACGACGAGGAGATGGAGAGCAGGACCGGGAGGATGAAGGGCAGAAATCGCAGCTGGGATGAGCAAGATGTGCTTGCCAACTTCTCCAATGAGGTTGGTACAAACCTGATTTTATGTATGTATATGTATGTTGTTCTGTTTCGTGCTGGGCCTGTAAAGAATTGTCTTTAGAACGGGACGTGCAACTTTTGCCCAGCGGGAAGCCAGGGGGCCCAAGGAGAAGTTCTCAGAGGTTTTCCACCACAAATAGTCTTTAGATGGCTTGTGAAGTATAACAAAGTCTTTTATTAATGAAGAATCAAACAGAAACTTCTCTTGTCTTCAGTAAAGTTAAACAAAAAATTCCAAGCTTTTAGGCAACTGGTGACTTCCTAATCTTGCCCACGATTCGATTGGGCTTGGTCTTTGGGTCTTTCCTGGTTGTCTGGTAGGTTCGGAGAGTTAGTTCTGGTGCGCTTGTTAGGGTTTCCTAGCTCTGGTGTTTTCAATTCTTCCTTGTCTTTTAGCATTTTCTCATAAAAATCTGTGGCCTTCTCTTCCGAGGTTAGCCAATATCGTTCACCCTTATATGTTGCCATGATGCCTTCATTTTTCTCCCATCTATATCTTATTTTTCTTCTTTGCAATTCTTCTGTTAAAAACAGATATTTCTTTCTTTTTGTTAAGGCTGCCGATGGTATTTCTTTCATTATTGCGACTTTTTTCCCTTTGTGGAATATTGGGTTTTTTTTGTTTTGTTTTAGTATTTCATCCCTTGTGGTTTTCTTTATGAAGTGGGCTATTACGTCTCTATCAACCTAATCTTGCCCACGAAGGACAGGCAACCGTCTTCAATAACTTCTTCTTTAAAGGAAAATCCCCTTTTTGACTTCTCCCAGGCTGACTGTAATCTAACCCTTACTGATGTGGGCTCCGCTGCCAGGTTGAACTGCATCTCGAACGCCGAGTGGACCTACCAGCAAGGCAGTAGCTGGAGTTCTTTGGTCTTTAGGGCTGTTTTCCTGGAAATCTTTGGAGACTCTTAAGACTGTTTTCCCCTGGAAAGTCCTCAAAGCTTTGGGGAGGCTTCCCTGGAGTTCTCTAGTTTGCTTTTAAGACTGTTCTCCCCCGGAAAATCTTAAGGGTTGAAGCTTTTGTATAGGGGAAGCTTGCACACATCCTGTACATTAGCTTTCCTTGCTAAGACTAACTAAAAATGGCTCCCTTCCCTTCCCAATTGCCCTGAGCAAGGGGCGGGACCAAAACTAAACGATGATGGACAGGTGACTTGCCCTATGACTGCAACCAAAGGAAGCCACCTATCTGCAGAGTCCCTGAAACCTTGGACTGCAAGCAAACATTTAATACAAAGCAAATTAAATTGGAGCTCCTGGTACAGCTGTACCAGAACATATGTATTTTATTCCAGTACCTGATTTTGGAAAATGGCATTTATAACCTTTTGGGAAAGCCAAGATTCTCCACAGCTAGCAAAAGCATACTGTTTCCATCGAAGTCCAAAAACATACTGTTTCCAAAATGGGAGTCTTGAGTCTGAATATGCTCAGTGCAATCACATGTTTGTAGCCCCTCCCACACCAAAGAGATCAGCAAATCAACACAAAACATACAATACAGGTTAGCAAATGTATGCATTAACAAATAGTGAAGGCTTCGAAGGTTGCAATTTCTGGAAGTCTAGCAAACCTTCCTGGGATGGATAGCTAAAAGAGGAGGGAAAGAAGGCACCCGATTTGCTAGTTTGGGTACAAAGTACACTGGGTTGTTGTAGTTTTTTTCGGGCTATATGGCCATGTTACTGTTTATTGGTTATTATTTATATGTGATTTCAATTAATTGTATAGTATTTATTGTTTTTGTTTATTGCTTTTTGTTTTTATTGATGTGTTGTTGGGCTTGGCTTCATGTAAGCCGCTCCGAGTCCCTTGGGGAGATGGTGGCGGGGTATAAATAAAGTATTATTATTATTATTATTCTAGAGGCATTCTCTCCTGATGTTTCGCCTACATCTATGGCAAGCATCCCCAGAGGTAGTGAGGTCTGCTGGAATTAGGAAAATGGGGTTTATATATCTATGGAATGTCCAGGGTGGGACAAAGGACTCTTGTCTGCTGGAGCTAGGTGTGAATGTTTCAACTGACCACCTTGATTAGCATATAGTGGCCTGACAGTGCCTCGAGCAAACTTTTGTTGAGAGGTGATTAGATGTTCTTGTTTGTTTCCTTATTATTATTATTATTATTATTATTATTCTAGAGGCATTCTCTCCTGACGTTTCATCTGCATCTATGGCAAGCATCCTTGGAGGTAGTGAGGTCTTTTGGAACTAGGAAAATTGGGTTTATATATCTGTGGAATGACTAGGGTGGGACAAAGAACTCTAGTCTGCTGGAGCTAAGTGTCAGTGCTTCAGCTGACCACCTTGATTAGCATTTGATGGCCTGGCAGTTGTTTGGTGTGACTTGTTAGTGCCTAGGGGAATCTGATTGCTTCCTCTCTGTTGTTTTGCTGTTGTAATTTTACAGTTTTTTAATACTGGATTTTGTTCATTTTCATGGTTTCCACCTTTCTGTTGAAATTGTCCACATGCTTGTGGATTTCAATGGCTTCTCTGTGTAGTCTGACATGGTGGTTGTGAGAGTGGTCCAGCACTTCTGTGTTCTCAAATAATATGCTGTGTCCAGGTTGGTTCATCAGGTGCTCTGCTATGGCTGACTTCTCTGGTTGAAGCAGTCTGCAGTGCCTTTCATGTTCCTTGATTCGTGCCTGTGCATAGCTGTGTTTGGTGGTCCCTATGTACACGTCTCTACAACTGCATGGTATAAAGTAAACTCCTGCAGACGTGAGAGGATCCCTTGATTCATGTTTGGGCAACGATGCTGCGTTGGGTGGTCCCTATGTAGACTTGTCCACAGCTTGCATGCTATACGATGGACTCCTGCAGAGGTGAGAGGATCCCTCTTGTCCTTTGCCGAACGGAGCATTGGTTGGATTTTCTTGGTGGGTCTTTAGATAGTTTGTAGGTTGTGTTTCCTCATCAGCTTCCCCTGTTTAAGGAGCTCCATTGGCTTCCGTTCATTTTCCAGTCCCAATTCAAGGTGCACGTTCTTACCTACAAAGCACTAACTTGGGGAATGTTTCCTTGGGAGATGGCTACGAAGCCTTGGTTGACACTCTTGACTGGACATTGGATGCAAGAGATTGAAATCCAGCACACTGAAATGGCCATCGTAGGCAGACGTTCAAGGAAGGGCCAGTGGTATCTGCCGTGTGGTCACCCGTGCCCCATCCTTGTCTTCCTTTTGCAGCTAAAGATGAAGAAGAAGAAGCTGGCCTCCGACCAGGAGCAACTGGTGAGCAAGCTGGACAAAGCGCTGTCTCTCTCCAGGCACAGCAAATTGAAATCGCCTTTTAAGTTTGCAGACCGCTCTGGGGCAAGGCAGAGAAACGGAGGGTGCTTCAGCAGCCGGTACCTGTCGCCCCACGAGGCCTTCCTCGGCAAAGAGGACAAGAAGCACCTGGGCAAAGCTATGAGCTTCTCTCTGAAAGCGTCCAGAGAAGGTAAAACCAAAATGTCTGCCAAAATGAAGAAGATGGAGGTGGGGCTCAGAGTCAAGGGCCACCTGAAGGTCTCCAGTTCACCAGCAATGTCTGAAGTTAGCAGCTACTCCTACAGTAAGCAGATTTTGAAACCTTTGCTTCTTCCGTGCTCTTGTGTTTCCCTTTGGGCTTTGTTGGAAGCGGAGATTGAATCTCTTTGCGTCACAGGGGAAACAACCGGGTGGGTTGAGGAGGGGAGGAAGCAGCAGCTTGTTTGTAGAGACAGAAGTCATCAGATATGGGGGGAAAAATGGTAGAACTCGAGGTTACTCAGAATGAAGTAAAGAAGAAGAAGGGAAGAGGAAGAGATGGAAAGAAGGAGAGAAGGAAAGAAAAAAGGGAAGGAAGGAAGGGAAGAGGAAGAGAAGGAAGGAAAGAAGGAAAGAAAAAAGGGAAGGAAGGGAAGAGGAGGAAGGAAGGAGAGAAGGAAAGGAAAGAGGGAAGGAAAGAAGGGAAGAGAAGGAAGGAGAGAAGGAAAGAAAAAAGGGAAGGAAGGAAGGGAAGAGGTAGAGATGGAAGGAAGGAGAGAAGGAAAGAAAAGGGAAAGAAGGGAAGAGGTGGAAGGAAGGAGAGAAGGAAAGAAAAGAGGGAAGGAAAGAAGGGAAGAGAAAGCGAAAGAAGGAAGAAGAGAAGGGAAAAAAGGGAAGGAAGGTGGAAGGAAGGAGAGAAGGAAAGAAAAGGGAGGGAAAGAAGGGAAGAGGAAGAAAAGGAAGGAGAGAGAGTAGGAAAGAAAAAAGGAAGGAACAGAAGAGAAGGAAGGAAGGAGAGAAGGTAAGAAAAAAGGGAAGGAAAGAAGGGAAGAGGAAGAGAAGGAAGGAAGGAAGGAGAGAAGGAAAGAAAAGGGAAGATAGGGAAGAGGAAGAGACGGAAAGAAAAGGGAAGGAATGGAAGAGGAAGAGAAGGAAGGAGGGAAGGAAAGAAAAAGGGAATGAAAGGAGGGAAGAGGAAGAGAAGGAAGGAAGGAAGAAGATAAAGGAAGGAAGGAGAGAAGGAAAGAAAAAAGGAAAGGAAGGAAGGGAAGAGGTAGAGAAGGAAGGGGAGGAAAGAAAAAAGGAAAGAAAGAAGGGAAGAGGAATAGAAGGAAAGAAAAAAGGAAGGAAAGAAAAAGGGAAGGAAAGAAGGGAAGAAGAAGAGAAGTAAGGTAGGAGAGAAAAAGGGAAGGAAGGGAAGAGAAGGAAGGAAGGAGAGAAGGAAAGAAAAAAAAGGGAAGTGAAGGAAGTAAGGAAAGGAGGAAAGAAAAAGGGAAGGAAGGAAGGGAAGAGAAGGAAGGAAGGAGAGAAGGAAAGAAAAAAAAGGGAAGTGAAGGAAGTAAGGAAAGGAGGAAAGAAAAAGGGAAGGAAGGAAGGGAAGAGAAGGGAAGAAAAAAAGGAAAGGAAGGAAAGAGAAAAGGAAAGAAGGGAAGAGGAAGAGAAGGAAAGAAAAAAGGAAAGGAAGGAAAGAAGGAAGGAAGGAGAGAAAGAGGGAGAGAAGGTGGGCCACAGCAACGCGTTGCGGGTACGGCTAGTATATATATATATTTATCTATAAATACTAACTACGTTGACTCCAGATACAGACTCTGAGGACGAGGAGGAGGAGGAATCCCTGCAGGACGAGTGGTCTTCTCCTTCCGCGGCCAGCTCCCGAGTGAGACCCCCGAGCCTCTACCGCGTAGTGCCCCCAAAGCGCAGCCGGATCGCGGGGGGCCTGAAAGCGACCCCCAAGGGCCTCTCCCCCGCCAGAACTCTCAAATCTAACCTGGCGGCTGGTGCTGCTGGTGCCCGGAAGCCGCCCTTCTGCTTGCTGCCCAGAGAGGCCGAAGCCGGCTATTCATTCAGTGATTCCTCGGAGGACTCGTTTGATCAAGGTTACTAGATTATAACACAAAACCAAACAAAGCTCTTCCGTGTCTGAGTGAGTGGTGAGCGAGTGTGGGACGTGGGTTGCGGATGGCACCGCCGTGGGGGTCATCCGTCCTGGATGGTACGGTCATCGGCCATCTTGGATTCCTGCCTCTTGATCAATATTCTCTTTTATACAACAAATGTTCTGCCAATGTCACGATCGAACATTTATTTTAAGATCAACCCGCTCTTTTAAGAGCTTGCATACGAACGAGTGGCTTAGGTCCCTCCTACACTATCTAAAATCCAGATTAGCAAAGCAACCTATTTGGATTATCTACTTGGAACTGGATTATATGAGTCTCCATTGCCATATAATCCATTTCAAAGCAGATAAGATGGATTTGAACTGGATTATATGAGTCTCCATTGCCATATAATCCAGTTCAAAACAGATAATCTGGATTTGAACTGGATTATATGAGTCTCCACTCTCAAATCCAGCACATAAAATGGATTTGAACTGGATTTTATGAGTCTCCATTGCCATATAATCTAGTTCAAAACATAATCTAGATTTGAACTGGATTACATGAGTCTCCATTGCCATATAATCCAGTACAAAGCAGATAATCTGGATTTGAACTGGATTATATGAGTCTCCACTGCCATATAATCCAGTTTAAAGCAGATAATCTGGATTGAACTGGATTATATGAGTCTCCATTTCCATATAATCCAGTTCAAAACATAATCCGGATTTGAACTGGATTATATGAGTTTCCATTGCCATATAATCCAGTTCAAAGCAGATAATTTGGATTTGAACTGGATTATATGAGTCTCCACTGCCATATAATCCAGTTCAAAGCAGATAATCTGGATTTGAACTGGATTATATGAGTCCATCGCCATATAATCCAGTTCAAAGCAGATAATCTGTATTTGAACTGGATTACATGTCTCCACTGCCATATAATCTAGTTCAAAACATAATCTAGATTTGAACTGGATTATATGAGTCTCCACTGCCATATAATCCAGTTCAAAGCAGATAATCTGGATTTGAACTGGATTATATGAGTCTCTATTGTCAAATCCAGCAGATAAGATGGATTTGAACTGGATTATATGAGTCTCCACTGCCATATAATCCAGTTCAAAACATAATCTAGATTTGAACTGGATTACATGAGTCTCCATTGCCATATAATTGAGTTCAGAACAGATAATTTGGATTTGAACTAGATTATATGAGTCTCCATTGCCTTATAATCCAGTTCAAAACATAATCCGGATTTGAACGGGATTATATGAGTTTCTATTGCCATATATTCCATTTCAAAGCAGATAATCTGGATTTGAACTGGATTATATGAGTCTCCAATGCCATATAATCCATTTCAAAGCAGATAACCTGGATTTGAACTGGATTATATGAGTCTCTACTGTCAAATCCAGCAGATAAAATGGATTTGAACTGGATTATATGAGTCTCCACTGCCATATAATCCAGTTCAAAGCGTATAATCTGGATTTTGAACTGGATTACATGAGTCTCCACTGCCATATAATCCAGTTCAAAGCAGATAATCTGGATTTTATATAGTCTAGAAGGGACCTTAGTCTTCACCATGCCCCCTCCCTTAAGCATACAAAGAATATTATTTTTTTCCCCCTTCATCTCTTGTTGCCATCACTGTTGTTATATGTGGCTTCTTCTTTTCTTTTTTTCCTCCCCTTTTTCCAATATATTTTTCCCCCTTTTTGGCCTGTGTTAGAGGTTTGGAAGGAAGTGTGTAAATTTAGCCCTCCTCTGTGTTGTGTGGGAGTGCCCCCCCCCTTGATGTTTGTACTGCAATTTGGTACCAAGCTTTTGATTAAAAATACCCAGTTTGTTTTTAACTAAACCCGTCTGCCTTGTCTCTCTCTCTTGCTGTGTCTCTCCGTAGGTTGGCTAGTTTGCTGCTTCACTCCATCCCTCTCTCCCTCATTGCTCCTCAGTCAAACAATTACTGGGAAACCGAAATTAACTAAATTGCAAATTGCGAGGTCCGTCCTCTCTATTATCCAAATATCCCTGGCTTGCAATGTTCCCAAATATTCTGTTTTCCAGGAGGAAAAGCAAATCTGCATGTTGATCTCTCCTTTTTTCAAAATTAAAACCAGCAGGGTCAGCTTGTGCATAATCTCGTAAATACCGTATATACCCGAGTATAAGCCGACCCGAATATTAGCCAAGGCACCGAATGTTACCACCAAAAACTGGGGAAACGTATTGACTTCAGTATAAGCCAAGGGTGAGAAATGTAGCAGCTACTTGTAAATTTCAAAATAAAAATAATCCAGTTCAAAGCAGATAATCTGGATTTGAACTGGATTATATGAGTCTCCACTGCCATATAATCCAGTTCAAAGCAGATAATTTGGATTTGAACTGGATTATATGCCTCCATCGCCATATAATCCATTTCAAAGCAGATAATCTGGATTTGAACTAGATTATATGAGTCTCCACTGCCATATAATCCAGTTCAAAACATAATCTAGATTTGAACTGGATTACATGAGTCTCCACTGCCATATAATCTAGTTTAAAGCAGATAATCTGTATTTGAACTGGGTTATATGAGTCTCCATTTCCATATAATCCAGTTCAAAACATAATCCGGATTTGAACTGGATTATATGAGTCTCCACTGTGAAATCCAGCAGATAATCCGGATTTGAACTGGATTATATGAGTCTCCAATGCCATATAATCCAATAAAATTGCATTCATTGAGGCATCCGTAGGTTAAATGTTTTTGAATATTTAGGTAAACCTGTAATTTAAGATAAGACTTTCCAATTCTGATTAAAACATTATTCTAAACCTTTTTGAATGTAAATGTGCTTATGTATCCTTCCAATAATAATAAAGAGAGTAAAAGAATAAATGTAATAATAAAAATAGAGTAAAAATAAATGTAGTAATCATAATAATAAAGTAAATTAATAAATGTAATAATAGAGTAAAATAATGTAATAATAATAGAAAGAGTAAAATAATAAATGACAATCATAAAAATAAAGCAAAATAATAAATGTATTAATCATAATAATAAACTAAAATAATAAATGTAATAATAGAGTAAAATAATGTAAATGTAATAATAAGAATAATAAAATGAGTAAAATAATAAATGTAATAACAATAATAAATAGAGTAAAATAATAAATAATAATCATCGTAATAAAGTAAAATAATAAATGTAATAATAGAGTAAAATAATGTAGTAACAATAATAAATAGAGTAAATTAATAAATGTAGTAACAATAATAAATAGAGTAAAATAATAAATGTATTAATCATAATAATAAAGTAATATATTAAATGTAATAATAGAGTAAAATAATGTAAATGTAATAATAAGAATAATAAAAAGAGTAAATAAATGTAATAACAATAATAGAGTAAAATAATAAATAATAATAAATAAATTAATAAATAATCATCATTATAATAAAGTAAAACAATAAATGTAATAATAGGGTAATAATAAGACTGTCCAATTCTGATAAAACCATTATTCTAATCTTTTTCAATGTAAATGTGCTTACATATCCTTCCAATAATAATAAAGAGAGTAAAATAAGAAATGTTATAATAAAAATAGAGTAAAAATAATAAATGTAATAATCATAATAATAAAGTAAATTAATAAATGTAATAATAATAGAGTAAAATAATATAATTGTAATAACAGTAGTAAATAGAATAAAGTAATAAATGTAATAATTAAAATAGAGTCAATAATAAATTTAATAATAATAAATAGAGTAAAATAATAAATGCAATAATAATAGTAATAAATAGAGTAAAATAATAAATGTGATAATAAAAATAGATTACAATAATAAATGTAATAATGAAATAGATTAAAGTAAAGATGTAATAATGACAATAATAAATAGAGTAAAATTACATTAATTGAGGCATCAATAAGTTCAGTGTTTTGAAATATTTACATACAACCTGTAATTTAAGATAAGACTGTCCAACTCTGATTAAACCATTATTCTAACCTTTTTGAATGTAAATGTGCTTATGTATCCTTCCAATAATAATAGAGTAAAATAATAAATGTAATAATAATAAAATAATAGAGTAATATAATGGAAATGTAATAATAGAGTAAAGTAATAAATGTAATAATAAAATAAACAGAATAAATAAATGTAATAATGATAAGTAGTGTAAAATAATAAATGTTACAACAATAATACAATACTAAATAGAGTAAAATAATAAATATAATAACAATAATAAATATAGAGTTTTTGTTGTTGTTCATTCAGTCAGTCGCTTCTGACTCTTCGCGACCTCATGAACCAGTCTACTCCACAGTTCTCTGTCGGCCGTCACCACCCCCAGCTCCTTCAAGGTCAAATAATAATAATAATAAAATAATTTAAATGTAATAACACTGTTCTACAAATTTTCAGTTTTTCTCAGTTGCGGAAACGAAATGTCCCGTTTCTTAATAAATTTAACATGTTGAATTCAAATATAATAATTAAATGTGTTAATTGGCTCTGGTTTTTATGCAACAGCTATTTCAATTTTCTCCACAATAGGTAATTCATTAATATTATGATAATGCGCCTAAGCTTACTGCATGTATATAAACCGTGAATATTTACTAAATTTTAGTCACATTATATTGCCAATAGTTTATACATGAGAAATATTTATTTAATTAGTCTATTGTTTATGTTTGTGCGGCAAGAAACTATATTAGTAGGCCTAGTGCAGTTGAAAAGTCTGAAAGTTTAAATGTCGCTTTAATCGTGACTTTAGTTTCTATCCTGTTTGCTTCTCTGGACTTTTCTTTTGTCTTCAAGGAAAGGATTCCCTCTTGAAATGCTCCAGCAGGAGTCTGACAGCATTGACGGAGTCCATTGGCCTTGATCTCTTTTTCCATAGTGCTTTATTTACACACGTGTGAGGCATAACTACAATGTAAAACAATGTTTAACGATACTGTCTCAGTCTTCAACTGACTGACCCTCACCGTTCAAAAGTCTGGCCTTATAGAGGGTTTTCTGGCTTTTGCATATGGCACTAATACTGCGTCATCAAATTTTTTAGAGTATTCTAGAATCTTCCATAGTGTAAGTCGCAACATGCATTTTTTCAACCATACGTGATTGCTTATATCATAAAAACTAGAGCCAATATACATTATTAAATGTCATTTTCGTTTTCAGCACCCCAAAATCATAAAAGAACAACTATTTTCAGGCCCGCAACTTTTTCTCCGTTGAACAGTGTAATAGCAATAAATAGAGTAAAATAATTAATGTAATAAAAATAATAACATAGTAAAATAATAAATAACTTTGACTCGAGTATAAGCTGAAGGGGTCTTTTCCAACCTTAAAAAAGGGCTGAAAAACCTGGCTTATACTTGAGTATATACGGTACACAATTATTTATGCGATCAGGATGATAGCCCATTTTCCACTCTAGATGTAATCTACGTAATTACACTTTTGGATCTCCCCCATTTTTCTCCCTAGTCTTTGTTTCCCCTTTTAGATGACCCAGAGTTTTGCTCTTGACCTCCAGGTGCATAATTTACTACTAAAATGTACTACTCCCCTTCCCATAAGAATTTTTTTCCTTTTCTTTTGAACGCACCCTTCCCCAAATAGGGTTTCCAAGGTATGAGAAAGTGAGAGAAAATACATTTCCAGACATTTTGTGTTCCAGAAAGGTGTGTTGTGGTGGGAAGGGGAGGAATCGGTGGGCGGGCGGGAGGAATATTTCGACTTTTTCTTTCTTTTTTGCAGTGCCTCTCTATTATCTCTCTCTCTATATTTGGGATATTTGCGTAATAGCATAAATATATATATATATATTATTTTTTTCTGATGGCTTTCCCTGATTTACTAAAACCATTAATAACCTCGGCTTTTCTAGCGTGCTCACTTTCTCCTTGCAGCTGCTTGGCCAACCCCTCCACCCCCGATCCCTTCCCATGATGCTTTGAGTGTCTATATCGGTCCTTTGTGTTTGCTCTCGCACTCCGCTCAAGAAGCAAAGCGATTGGCTGGGAGCAGGGCAGACACTGCTCAGCGAAAGGTCCCTAAGCATGAACCTGAACCTTATTATGTAGGTAGGCAAAAATACCTTTTCTCTCTCTCTATCCTCTTTCAATCCTCCGCAGTTTTGCAGTCTCCACCCCCCGCCTCCCCTTTGTTCAATTAACAACACTGAAACTGTGGGGTTTTGTGACGGCGGGAGGGTCGAGATTACGAGTGGCTTTCTTCTATGGCAATCGGATTTATTGCGCAATAATGGAAATTTTTACTAAAACGGTACAAAATTATAACCACACGGGCAAAACGTGTTGACTCAGTGTCTTCCACTCCTCACCTCCGTGCGTTGACTTGCATTGCAAAAATTGTACCACTTGCATAGCACTTCAGTTGCCTTTGTTGCCTCGCTGAGGAATTCAGGGATGTGTAGTTTGGTGAGGAACATAGAATTCTCTTCTAGAGAGTACTTACATTGGGTTGTTGTAGGTTTTTTCGGGCTCTATGGCCATAGAATCATAGAATCATAGAATCAAAGAGTTGGAAGAGACCTCATGGGCCATCCAGTCCAACCCCATTCTGCCAAGAAGCAGGAATATTGCATTCAAATCACCCCTGACAGATGGCCATCCAGCCTCTGCTTAAAAGCTACCAAAGAGGGAGCCTCCACCACACTCCGGGGCAGAGAGTTCCACTGCTGAACGGCTCTCACAGTCAGGAAGTTCTTCCTGATGTTCAGATAGAATCTCCTCTCTTGTAGTTTGAAGCCATTGTTCCGCGTCCTAGTCTCCAAGGAGGCAGAAAACAAGCTTGCTCCCTCCTCCCTGTGGCTTCCTCTCACATATTTATACATGGCTATCATATCTCCTCTCAGCCTTCTCTTCTTCAGGCTAAACATGCCCAGTTCCCCAAGCCGCTCCTCATAGGGCTTGTTCTCCAGACCCTTGATCATTTTAGTCGCCCTCCTCTGGACACATTCCAGCTTGTCAATATCTCTCTTGAACTGTGGTGCCCAGAATTGGACACAATATTCCAGATGTGGTCTAACTAAAGCAGAATAGAGGGGTAGCATGACTTCCCTAGATCTAGACACTATGCTCCTATTGATGCAGGCCAAAATCCCATTGGCTTTTTTTGCCGCCACATCACATTGTTGGCTCATGTTTAACTTGTTGTCCACGAGGACTCCCAACAAGTTAAACCATGTTCTCAAGCAGTGTTTCTCCACTTTCCTGATGCCATGACCCCTTAATCCAGTTCCTCATGTTGTGGTGACCCCCAACCATAACATTATTTTCGTTGCTACTTCATAACCATAATTTTACTACTGTTCTGAATCGTCATGTAAATATCTGATATGCAGGATGTATTTTCATTCACTGAATCAACTTTGAATACTGGTGGGGTTGCAGGAGATTGATTTTGTCATTTGGGAGTTGTAGTTGCTGGGATATAGTAAAATTCTGAACTCCACCAATGATGGAATTGAACCAAACTTGGCACACAGAACTCCCACGACCAAAAGACAATGCTGGAAGTGTTTGCTGGGCATTGACCTTGAGTTTGGGAGTTGTAATTCACCTACAGGAGCCCCCGGTGGCACAGTTAAACGCCTGTGCCGGCAGGACTGAAGACCGTCAGGTCGCAGGTTTGAATCCGGGGAGAGGCGGATGAGTTCCCTCTATCAGCTCCAGCTCCTCATGCAGGGACATGACAGAAACCTCCTACAAGGATGATAAAAACATCAAAGTCATCCGGGTGTCCCCTGGGCAACATTCTTGCAGACGGCCAATTCTGTCACACCAGAAGCAACTTGCAGTTTCTCAAGTTGCTCCTGACATGACAAAAAAAAAGTTCACCTCCATCCAGAGAGCACTGTGGACTCAAACAATGATGGATCTTTACCAAACTTGGCATGAATACTCAATATGCCCAAATAGGAACACTGGTGTGGAGTTCGGGAAAAATAGACTTTGACATTTGGGACATGTAGTTGCTGAGATTTATAGTTCCCCTACAATCAAAGAGCATTCCGAACTCCACCAATGACAGAATTGGGCGAAACTTCCCAGACAGAACCCTCATGACCAACAGAAATTACTATTTTCTGATGATCTTTGGCGACCTCTCTGACACCCCCTTGCAGCCCCTCCAGGGTTGAGAAACACTGTTCTAGAGGCATTTTCTCCTACAAACTATGTACAGACCCACTAAGAAAATCCAACAAATGCTACGTTCAGCAAAGGACAAGAGGGATCCTCTCATGTCTGCTGGAGTTTACTTTATACCATGCAGTTGTAGAGACGTGTACATAGGAACCACCAAACACAGCGATGCGCAGGCACGAATCAAGGAACATGAAAGGCACTGCAGACTGATTGAACCAGAGAAGTCAGCCATAGCAGAGCACCCGATGAACCAACCTGGACACAACATATTATTGAAGAACACAGAAATGCTGGACCTCTCTCACAACCACCATGTCAGACTACACAGAGAAGCCATTGAAATCCACAAGCATGTGGACAATATCAACAGAAAGGAGGAAACCATGAAAATGAACAAAATCTGGCTACCAGTATTAAAAAAACTCTAAAATTACAACAGCAAAAAAAACAGAGAGGAAACAATCAGGGACAGCTAATCACCTCTCAACAAAAGATTCCTCCAGGCACTAACAAGCCACACCAAAAAACCGCCAGGCCATCAAATGCTAATCAAAGTGGTCAGTTGAAACATTCACACCTGGCTCCACCCTGGACTTTCCACAGATATACAGTATAAACCCTATTTTCCTAATTCCAACAGACCTCACAACCTCTGAGGATGCCTGCCATAGATGGAGGCGAAACGTCAGGAGAGAATGCTTCTAGAACATGGCCATATAGCCCGAAAAAACCTACAACAACCCAGTGATTCCAGCCACGAAAGCCTTTGACAAGTACTTATATGTCCTTTCTCGCCATGTTTCTGCTTCTTGATCCAAACCTTAAGACCCACCTTCCCTTCCTAGAAAGCTCTGGTAAGTGATGGCTTGAAGTTCCGTAATATTGATCGGCGCTATAGTCGAGAATTCAAATCTCCTTGCTAAACTACAACTCCTAGATCCCATAGGGTGGATGTTGAAGTGTTTCAGAGTATTATAATTATGTAGTACAGGCATGGTCAAACTTGGGCCCTCCTCCAGGTGTTTTGTACTTCAACTCCCACAATTCCTAACAGCCAGTAGGCTATTAGGAATTGTGGGAGTTGAAGTCCAAAACACCTGGAGGAGGGCCCAAGTTTGACCATGCCTGATATAGTATATTTACATTCTGGAAAGTTTTCACAATTGACTATGTATTGACAATCCTCAGCATGGTGTGTTCACAAAGAGTGGTCAATGCATTGAGTCAACCACCAGTAGACCCGCTTTTCAGTCCCACCAAGGTCAACTCAAAGGGGTGGAAGAAGAAGGCATTGGGGTCCGGCATCGACAGCCCTGTCTTGCCCCTCTGTGATTACAATTTTGACATTCCTGGACAGGGATTAATAAGCATGTGCATTTTGCGATGGACTCCAGAATGGCTTTTGCGGGAGTTTGGAATGGTCTCGAGGAGATGTTTTGCTCCTCGGACAAAATGGGGAAGGAGGGATTTTCCGGCAACCAAATCAGCCCATTGCACAAAACTAAAGCAACTCTTGGTTTGGACAGGTAAATTGGGCCAGAACTGTTTAGGGCTTTATAGGCTAAAGCTAGCATTTTGAATTATGCTCGATAGCAGATTGGCAGCCAGTGGAGCTGACATAACAGGGGGATGTCCTCTCTCTGCCAACCTAGCAGTTCAAAACCATGCAAATGTGAGTAGATCAATAGGTACCGCTCCAGCGGGAGGGTAACGTCGCGTCATGCTGGCCACATGACCTTGGAGGTGTCTATGGACAATGCTGGGTTTTTGGCTATGAACTAAGTCTTTAGCAGAAGACACAAAGCAGATTCCATTGGAGTGAAAACATCAGTATCAGGGTCGTTGTTACCAGCGAAAGCTGACCACTCCTGCTACTGATTTTTAGCCCTGAGTTCTCCATGCAGGAGGTGCGAGGGCATCTCCCAATTAGCTCAGTGTTTTTAGCAGCTATTCTAGCTGAACACCGTCTGTTCTCTGTCTCTTTTCATCTCTGTAGAAATGTGGGCACTTTCAAAACCTCAGAGCAAACCCCACTTGCCTAGTTTTCAACAGACCTCTCAGCCTGAGGATGCCTGCCATAGGTGTGGGTGAAATGTCAGGAGAGTATGCTGCTGGAGCATGGCCATACAGCCTGGAAAACTCACAGCAACCCATTGTATAATATAATAGTATCAGGGTTGTTGTTACCAGCGAAAGTTGACTGCTCCTGCCTCTGATTTTTAGCCCTGAATTCCCCATGCAGGAGGTGCTAGGGTGTCTCACAATTAGCTCAGCATTTTTAGCAGCTGTCCTAGCTGAATGCCGTCTGTGCTCTGTCTCTTTTTGTCTCTCTAGAAATGTGGGCACTTTCGAAACCTCATTGCCTGATTCTTCTTCTGCCTCCACTTCCTGAGCACTTCCCTGCTCCCCTTCCTCTTCCGAAGAAGAGGAATCCCTAACAATATGGTTGTCAGAAGTCCCCCGGTGGCACAGTGGGTTAGAGTATTGAGCTGCTGAACTTGGTAACCAAAAGGTCGTGGGTTCGAATTTGGAGAGCAGGGTGGGCTCCCTCTGTTAGCCCCAGCTTCTACCAATCTAGCAGTCTGAAAACATTTTGTGAGTAGATCAATAGGTACCGCTCTGGTAGGAAGGTAATGGTGCTACATGCAGTCAGGCTGGCCACATGACCTTGGAGGTGTCTATGGACAATGCAGAGTCGGACATGACTGGACTTGACATCAGGGGAAAGCTTTTACCTTTACCTAAGTCAGAGTTAAGTCAGTGCAGTGGTTAAAGGCTTAACTACGGTTCTGGCCCAGCCTAGTTGTCCGAACGCACCCACCCCTGCGTCCCACTTCATAATCTAAGATCATCCGAGGAGGCCCTGCTCTCGCTCCTGTCATCAGCACAGATGCGTCTGGCGGGGACGAGAGACAGGGCCTTCTTGGCTGTGTCCCCCCCCCCCCCCCCGCCTATGGAACACACTCCCAAATGAGGTAAGATCTGCTCCCTCCCTTCTGGCTTTTAGACAATGGGCAATGAACTAAGTCTTTAGCAGCAGACACAAAGCAGATTCCATTGGAGTGAAAACATCAGTATCAAGGTCCTGCTACTGATTTATAGCCCTTAATTCCCCACGCAGGAGGTGCTAGGGTGTCTCCCAATTAGCTCAGTGTTTTTAGCAGTTATTCTAGCTGAACGCCGTCTGTGCTCTGTCTTTTTTCGTCTCTCTAGAAAACTCCCAACAACCCAGTTTCTTAAATCCGTCCTCTTGCATCCCCAGAATAGTGTGATTTTGGGAATCTTCCAAACCGTTCCTCCTTTCTAATTTTGAAGAGTATTATTATTGATGGCATGATGACAACTGGGCTTTCGTGGTGATTCAAAGCCTGCTTCTGGAGTCCAAAGCATGAGATGCACATGGGGAAAATGGGAAGTTTCTGTGTTTTTGTGAACATAGGTCAAATTGCGAAACTAAACCCAAACACCACTGGAATTTGGACTGGCCCATTTCAGCCAGATGTGGAGGACCCAATAGCTGCCTAAAGTCTGCCTGCACTTAGCCAGCTTTGTATGCTGTCGGTTTGCTGCTTGGCAACATGATGAAAGTATGTTGTGTTTGCTATAATATATATAAATGTTTATATATATATATTTAACAAGACAATATTAATCTTAAATGTGCATTGCTACCCCTTTTCCCCCGCATTCCCTTCCCCATGCTTTTTCCAGTCATCTTGTTGCATTTATGTGGTAACTTAACAAATGTCTTGTCTGTTGTTTAATCAAACTATTGTTTCCTTTACTTTTTTTGCTGCTCGTCGAGGGGTGGGGAGTGCTTTGGAAAGTTTTGGTACTGAATTGACAATACCGCAAGAACATTGGTCCTTAAATATCCACATCAACAGGGGGCAACTTGTACCACACACAATTCCATACAAACTTGGTGATTTACTAGTGTTTTCTTGAAATTAGTTAACTTTCCGTCCCCATAAGAGAAGGGGCTGATTTGGTTCACAGAGAAAGAGCTTTTGTTTACAATATTTTGTGGCTGTAACAATGAAAAACTGTTTATATTGTTGTTGTTGTCGAAGGCTTTCATGATCAGAAACACAGGGTTGCTGTGAGTTTTCTGGTCTTGTTCCAGAAGCATTCTCTACTGACATTTCAGCCACATCTGTGGCAGGCAACCTCAAAGGTTGTGAGCTCCTCTGAGGGTGCCTGCCATAGATGGGGGTGAAATGTCAGGAGAGAATGCTTCTGGAATAGGGCCATACAGCCCAGAAAACTCACAGCAACCCAGTTCTTCTTGTTTTTGATGGCTATTAGGTAATATCTTTTGACATTATGAGATGAGCAGAAACCAGACAGATAGCTGAGAAGATAGTACAGTAGGCCCTCACATCATAGAAAGGATCAATTCCAGGACTCTTCTCCTATCCTTTGACATCATGAGATGAGTAGAAACCAAGGGCAGTGGAGTTGGAGCAGCTCCTAAACTTACTTTTGTATGGAAGCCCCATCTCAGACAAATAGCTGAGAAGATAGTACAGTAGGCCATCACATCATGGAAAGGATCCATTCCAGGACACTTCTCCTATCCTTTAACATCATGAGATGAGTAGAAACCAAGGGCAGTGGAGTTGGAGCAGCTCCAAAACTTAGCTTTGTATGGAAGCCCAACCTCAGACAGATAGATGAGAAGATAATACAGTAGGCCTTCATACTGAGGAAAGGATCCATTCCAGGACTCTTCTCCTATCTTTTGACATCATGAGATGAGCAGACAGATCTTAGTTTTGTATGGAAGCCCCACCTCCAGGACTCTCCTTCTATTTTTTGAAATCATGAGACGAGCAGAAACCAAGGGCAGTGGAGGTGGATCAGCTCCAAAACTTAGCTTTGTATGGAAGCCCCACCTCAGACAGATAGGTGAGAAGATAGTACAGTAGGCCCTCACATCGTGGAAAGGCAGTGGAATGGAGCAGCTCCAAAACTTAGCTTTGTATGGAAGCCCCACCTCAGAAAGATAGGTGAGAAGATAGTAGAGTAGGCCCTCACATCATGGAAAGGATCCATTCCAGGACTCTTCTCCTATCTTTTGACATCATGAGATGAGCAGAAACCAAGGGCAGTGGAGGTGGACCTGCTCCAAAATGTAGCTTTGTATGGAAGCCCCACCTCAGATATTGGTGAGAAGGTAGTACAGTAGGCCCTCACATCATGGAAAGGAACCATTCCAGGACTCTTCTATCTTTTGACATGAGCAGAAACCAAGGGCATGGAAGCCCAACCTCAGACAGATGGAAGCCCAACCTCAGACAGATAGGTGAGAAGATAGTAGAGTAGGCCCTCACATCGTGGAAAGGATGCATTCCAGGACTCTTCTCCTATCCTGTAAGGGTCCTTCCACACTCTATCCCAGAATATCAAGGCAGAAAATCCCACATTATCTGAGTGTGGACAAAGATATCTGAGTGTGCCTTGATATTCTGAGATATAGGGCCCTAAGTCTGTACAGGTTTTCCCTCTTCACTAAGAAGTCCTCTGTACTTTTTCAAGGAGGCTAAAATCAGTTATGTCATGTATGGACATGGACTGCAATCCTTTATGGCTCAGTCCACATGTGGACCTATGCTAGGCATAGCTCTACTTTACCGGACAGCCTTGGAAATGACCCGCATGGCCATTCCTTGCTTTTGAAAAGCAGGCAGGGTTGCCCAAGTGTCTTGACTATGTCCTGGTAGCGTGATGCAAAAAGAGCAGAGACATAGTGAGACCTCCAAGGGAGTCTCTGCATTGACTCCCATCATTTTGCATGTGACCACGGGATGTAAACAGATGCTTCTGTGATCCTGCTCTTCCATGAAGCAGTAGGTTGGAAGGGAAAGCTTTGGTCATTGTGGAGAGAGCAAGGGAATACCAACTCCTGCAGCAGCCAAGAAAGGACATTCACATGTGTAAGGGAAACTCATGGGTGGCCAAGTTGCCAACAGGATGCCAGCCTTTGTGTTGGCTAGAAGCTTGCAGGACTTCTTACTCTGCTCAGGCTGAGATGGATTGGTGGCCTGAGCGAAATCTTGATTCCGATTCGTAACCGCTTCCTGTCTTGTGTATGACAGATTCTAGCTCCGAAGATGATGAAGATGAAGAAGAAGAGGACGACGACGAGGAGGAGGAAGAGGAAGAGGAGGAAGAGGCAGGCTATGGGATGGGCAACAGCGACAGGCTTTCGCCGCCCGCTTTGGACGAGAGCGGCTTGGGCCTGCTGGCAAGATTTGCAGCCAGCGCTATGCCGAGTCCCATCATCCCACCTTCCCTTTCCGTTATCCAGCTCGAAGCCAAGCAGAAAGCCAAGAAAAAGGAGGAGAGGCAGAGCTTGATGGGTACGTTCTTTGGATGCTTCCATAGCAATGTTTTGTGGGTGGCATTTTGGGGTTGGTTGGCTGTATTGAGGGCATTTTTATCCTACCTATGGTATCAAAGGCACATGGTAAACATAATTTGAAAGACATTAAACTGATAAATGCATTGTCTTCCAAGATCGGTGTCCTGGTGGTGGGTCCGTATGTGGTTGTGGAGCCCTATTCTTGCTCTGCATCTTCTTCCGCAGTGAGGGCATCGGTTTCCAGGTGGAAGGTGGTCCCGGTTGCAGTTGGCTTGACACACTTTCCTCTTGGCACGTTTCTCTCTTTTGCCCTCAATTCGTGCCTCTTCAAATTCTACAGCACTGCTAATCACAGCTGACTTCCAGCTGGAGCGCTAACAGGCTAGGGCTTCCCGGTTCTCAGTGTCTATGCCAGAGTTTTTAAGGTTGGCTTTGAGCCCATCTTCAAATCTCTTTTCCTGCCCTCCAACATTCCGTTTTCCATTCTTGAGTTCGGAGTAGAGTAACTGATTTGGGAGACGGTGGTCAGGCATTCAGACAATGTGGGCGGTTCAACGGAGTTGATGGCGGAGGACCATCGCTTTAATGCTGGTGGTCTTTGCTTCTTCCAGCACGTTGACATTTGTCCGCCTGTCTTCCCAAGAGATTTGCAGGTTTTTTTGGAGGCAGCGCTGATGGAATCGTTCCAGGAGTTGCATGTGATGTCTGTAGACAGTCCACGTTTCGCAGGCATATAGCAGGGTTTGGAGGACAATAGCTTTATAAACAAGCACCTTCGTCCTCCAATGTATGTCCCGGTCCTCAAACACTCTCTGCTTCATTCGGAAAAAAGCTGCACTTGCAGGATTTTATTGGAGGCAACGCTAATGGAATCATTCCAGGAGTTGCATGTGACGTCTGTAGACAGTTCACGTTTTGCAGGCATATAGCAGGGTTGGGAGGACAATGGCTTTGTAAACAAGCACCTTGGTCTCCCTACGGATGTCCTGGTCCTCAAACACTCTCTGCTTCATTTGGAAAAATGCTGCACTCGCAGAGCTCAGGTGGTGTTGTAGTTAAGTGTCAATGTTGACTTTGATGGAGAGGTGGCTGCCAAGGGAGCGGAAATGGTCAACATTTTCTAATGTTATGCCATTAAGTTGTATTTCTGGCATTGGAGAGGGATTGGCTGGTGCCTGCTGGCAGAGCACTTTAGTTTTCTAGATGTTCAATGGCTTGTAGGTCTTCTTCTTCTGAATGCGCACATAAAACAATGGATGTGGCTCTTAATGAGACATGCCGCATTATCTCAGGATGCCTATGTCCAACACCTCTGGAGAAATTACACTGTTTAGCCGGTATTGCACCACCTGACATCTGCTGGGAAGAAGCAGCCTGTAATGAAAGAACCAAGGCAGTTCCGAACAGGGCATATCCATCCCGTTTGGATATCAGCCAGCATGCCAACGAATTAAATCATGAAATAGTTTCCTAAGATCTACAGAGATACTCACAGGAACATCTCAGCAAGCGAGAGTCCAAAAGTGGCAGGCTAAAACCTGGAACCTCAATCAGTGGCTGAGACCGGATGAGAAACTTCCCCCAGGCACACAGAAGACTGGGCGACTTGGAAGGAGCTGTACAGAGTGCTCTCTGGCACCACGACATGCAGGGCCAACCTTAGGATATGGGGCTACAAAGTGGAGAGCACCACATGCGAGTGTGGAGAAGAGCAAACCACAGACTACAATGCAACCTGAGCCCTGCCACATGCACAACGGAGAACCTCCTCACAGTGACACCAGTGATACTTCTGGTCAGAGGACATTTAGCATCACACCAAGTTTTTCAAGTATTCAGTATAATACCAAGTAAATAAATAATAAATAATATTATTAAAAGTAAACAATTAAAATAGTTAAAACTGAATAGAGACCTATCTAAAACCAAAGCATGCCCTGGCTTGATCTTAAAATATAATAATAATAATAATAATAATAATAATAATTACTATTATTATTATCATCTGCATTTCTATACCACTTTTCTCACCCCCCGGGGGGACTCAAAACAGTTTACAACATAATAAATGGCAAATTTAATGCCTCACATATATATAAAAATATCACATATCTAAATCAATAACATATGCAATCTAAAATTGACCTGAAATAGAGTCAACCCCTCCACATTCTGTGGAATTAGGGGTGCAGAACTGCATTGAACCATAAAGAAGAAGAAAATATTTTTTTAGCTCAGAGGAGACCTCCTAAGGACTGTGTAGTGCTGTGCGATGAGCAGCAGAAAGAGGTTCTTGTGAGTTTTTTTGGACTATAGGGCCATGTTCTAGAGGCATTTCTCCTGACGTTTCGCCTGCATTTATGACAAGCATCCTCAGAGGTAGTAAGGTCTGTTGGAATTAGGACAATGGGTTTATATATCTGTGGAATGGCTGGGGTGGGGCAAGGAGCTCTTCTCTGCTGGAGCTAGGTGTGAATGTTTCAACTGGTTCAAGCCACGAGAGTAACCACCATGTCAGACAACACAGAGAAGCCATTGAAATCCACAAGCATGTGGACAATTTCAACAGAAAGGAAGAGACCATGAAAATGAACAAAATCTGGCTACCAGTATTACAAAACTCTAAACTTACAACAGCAAATCAGCAGAGAGGAAACAACCAGGCACATCTTAACACCTCTCAACAAAAGATTTTCCCAGGCTCAGCCAGGCCTTCAAATGCTAATGAAGGTGGTCAGTTGAAACATTCACACCTAGCTCCAGCAGAGAAGAGCTCCTTGCCCCACCCCAGCCATTCCACAGATATATAAATCCATTGTCCTACTTCCAACAGACCTCACTATCTCTGAGGATGCTTGCCATAGATGCAGGCGAAACGTCAGGAGAAATGCCTCTAGAACATGGCCCTATAGCCCGATAAAACCCACAACAACCTAGCAGAAATAGCCTTCTGCAATCGGGAAGCCGGCTGAAGGGTGGGAGCCCTCTTGTCTCGCTCTGCCTCCCTTTATGTCTTACCACCACCACCATCACCCTGCACTCGATGAATAATTGAAATCTCACATTTTAATTCCCCGGTGTGCCCGTGGCTGCCAAAGTGCCCCCAGGGCGACATCTTTCCAAGTCAGGCAGTGCTGTAAAAGTCTCCATTTATAAACCCCTCTATTAATATGTATTAAATGATAATGGAATTTATGGGGAGCTTCAGAATAGAAAATGATGTCTTTCCATGGGAGGCTAACCTATTTTTAGCTTATCTTGTCTACCTGCTCTATCAGGCGCGTTGCAGGTCTCTCGCAGCTCCCTGTCTCCCAACATTAATTTAATTGAATGGGAATCTTGAGTTGTGTGGGCTGCCGGAGGGAGTTTTCTGGGGTCCCATTGTCAGACCTTTCACAGGTCTGTTCAGAGTTTGCAGAGTTTAGAGAAGGTGCTCAAGATTTCCCTAATCATTAGGAAGAAATGACTTTCTCGTCATTAAAATCCATTAGTTTGTGTTCTAATCTGCTCCATCTAATAATAATAATAATAATAATAATAATAATAATAATAATAATAGAAACCCAGCATATAGATCTCGTTTGCTGTGACATACTGTGGTTTTGTGTCAGTAAAAATAATAATAATAATAATAATAATAATAATAATAATAGTATTTCAATACACCAGACATCACGATTGTGGAAAAGAAAAAAGCCTGTGGTTTTGTGGTTTTGTGTCAGTAAAAATAAAAATAATAATAATAATAGTATTTCAATAGGTTCTTGTGGGTTTTTTCGGGCTATAGAGCCATGTTCTAGAGGCATTTCTCCTGACGTTTCGCCTGCATCTATGGCAAGCATCCTCAGAGGTTGAGAAGGTCTGTTGGAAGTAGGAAAAATGGGTTTATATATCTGTGGAATGGCTGGGGTGGGGCAAGGAGCTCTTCCCTGCTGCAGTTAGGTGTGAATGTTTAGCTGATCACCTTCATTAGCATTTGAAGGCCTGCCTGAGTCTGGGAAAATCTGTTGCTGGGAGGTGTTAATCTGTGCCTGGTTTTTTCCTCTCTGTTGTTTAGCTGTTATAATTTTAGAGTTTTTTAATACATGAAAATGAACAAAATCTGGCTACCAGTATTAAAAAACTCTAAAATTATAACAGCTAAACAACAGAGAGGAAAAAACCAGGCACAGATTAACACCTCCCAGCAACAGATTTTCCCAGACTCAGGCAGGCCTTCAAATGCTAATAAAGGTGATCAGCTAAACATTCACACCTAACTGCAGCAGGGAAGAGCTCCTTGCCCCACCCCAGCCATTCCACAGATATATAAACCCATTTTTCCTACTTCCAACAGACCTTCTCAACCTCTGAGGATGCTTGCCATAGATGCAGGCGAAACGTCAGGAGAAATGCCTCTAGAACATGGCTCTATAGCCCGAAAAAACCCACAAGAACCTAGTGATTCCAGCCATGAAAGCCTTCGACAATACAGTGTTTCAATACACCAGACATCACAATTGTGGAAAAGAAAAAAGTCTGGATTATTGATGTCACCATACCAGGTGACAGTCGCATTGAAGGAAAAGCAACAGGAGAAACTCAGCCGCTATCAAGACCTCAAAATTGAACTGCAAAGGCTCTGGCATCAACCAGTCCAGGTGGTCCCAGTGGTGATTGGCGCACTGGGTGCCGTGCCAAAAGATCTCAGCCGGCTTTTGGAAACAATAAACATTGACAAAATCACAATCTGTCAACTGCAAAAGGCCACCTGACTTGGATCTGTATGCATCATTCGAAAATACATCACACAGTCCTAGACGCTTGGGAAGGGTTCGACTTTGTGATGCAAAGTCCAGCATATAGATCTCATTTGCTGTGACATACTATGTTTTTGTGTCAGTAAAATAATAATAATAATCTTGAAAATGAAAAATTGAAAAGTTGAAAAGTCCACAACAGATCGTGTGATCGGCAGACCGGGTGCAGTGCCTCAAGACCTTGGTCTGCACTTAAACACAATCAGCGCTGACAAAATTACCATCTGCCAGCTGCAGAAGGCCACCTTACTGGGATCTGCAGGCATTATTCGCCGATACATCACACAGTCCTAGACACTTGGGAAGGGTCCAACGTGTGATCCAATACAGCCGCCAGCAGAGTGATCTTGTCTGCTGTGGACTCATCTTGTTGTGTTTCAAATAATAATAATAATAATAATAATAATAATAATAATAATAATAGAAAACCAGCATATATCTCGTATGCTGTGAGATACTGTGTTTTTGTGTCACTAAAATAATGCCCCTTTTCTATTATCCTTTTTTGTTTGTTTTGCACTATTCTTTTTCTGCACAAAATGGAAAAAAAATCTGTTTCTCAATAAAGATGATATAATAATAATAATAATAATAATAATAATAATAATAGGATTTAAAGATTGAACTGCAGTTCAAACTTTAAATCCTTGTATGGTGTCAGCTTTTCCAATTATTTCTCTTCAATCCTGCTGTCTCCTGGAATTGCAACATTGACAATCCATACTTTGTTTTTTAACACGATCGTGAGGTCAGGAATCTTGTGCTCTAAAACTCTTGTCAGTCTGGATTCGGAAGTCCCAGAGTAGCTTGACGTGTTCATTCTCTGTCACTTTTTCCGGCTTGTGATCCCACCCGTTCTTTGTCGCAGGCAGATGGTATTTGTGGCACAAGTTCCAATGGATCATCTGAGCAATGGTGTTGTGCCTCTGCTTGGAGTCTGTCTGCGCAATCTTCTTGCAGCAGCTGAGGATAGGATCCATTGTTTCATCTGCTTCCCTGCAGAGTCTACACTTGTAATCTGTTATCAACTTCAATTTTTCAATTTCAAGATGATGATGATGATTATTATTATTAGAAACACAACAAGATGAGTCCACAGCAGACAAGATCACTCTTCTGGCTGTTGTATTGGATCACACGTCGGACCCTTCCCAAGTGTCTAGGACTGTGTGATGTTTCGGCAAATAATGCGTGCAGATCCCAGTAAGGTGGCCTTCTGCAGCTGACAGATGGTAATTTTGTCAGCGCCGATTGTGTTTAAGTGCAGGCCAAGGTCTTTAGGCACTGCACCCAGTGTGCCAATCACACCATCTGTTGTGGACTTTTCAACTTTTCAATTTTTCAATTTCAAGATTATTATTATTATTATTCTGACACAAAAACATAGTATGTCACAGCAAATCAGATCTATATGCTGGACTTTGTATCACAAAGTCGAACCCTTCCCAAGTGTCTAGGTCTGTGTGATGTATTTTCGAATGATGCATACAGATCCAAGTCAGGTGGCCTTTTGCAGTTGACAGTTGTGATTTTGTCAATGTTTATTGTTTCCAAATCTTTTGGCATGGCACCTAGTGCGCCAATGACCACTGGGACCACTATTATTATTATTATTATTATTATTATTATTTCCTTGTGGGGTAGATTTTCCCACAATGTCATGGCTGTTGACCTCATTGAACCTTTGTAAACATATATACACGAGAATTAAGCAAAGAGTCACTCCAGTATATGTATTGTGGGGGGTTTCCAAGACAAAGTGGGCAAGGAGCAACGCCTCTGATCCTAATTTTTTGAATGGAAAAGCTACAAGAGGGGGAATTCCACCAGGTCATTAAACTGAATTTGGACTCTATATGGATTGATGCATAGGTGATGCACTCCCCCTTTGGGTATCGAAACGGGAATCTGCAGAAGTGAAACCTGCAGGTGTGGAGGGCTGACTGTGTTTACATTCGGCCTTTCCCTGGCTCCTGCCCATTTGTATAACATGCAGTGAAATATTGCAAGAAGAACCCCAAGCCATTCAGCCTGGCCTCCTCCAGAAGCCACTTGGAACTGCCGTCGGCCATCCCAAAGGAGGTCATTCCGGTGCCTCAAGGCAACGTCAGTCAAGATGTGACTCATACTTGATGAAGATGATAGAATGATGAGCAATGGACTGAGATTTGAGCCAGTAACTTCAGCCCCTCGACTTAGAATGGGGTCAAGATGGGCATCGGAGCCCGGAGGCCATTGCTTGCAATATAGGATATATTTCTCTCTGCTCTTCCCCTCCCTTGACAGTGTGTTTTCTTTTCCAGTCGAAAGGGAGGGAAGGAGGGAAAGGAAGATATATTTCATGCTCTCTTTGTTCAAACTCACCCAATTTCCTGGCTAAATGTATTAACTTTATATGTGTATTTTTGTTCCCTCCGAAGTGCTCACTGGCTTTTGCAAGCCCTATAGATCTATGTTTCTATATATGCATGTTTCTCCTGAAGTCTATGCAAACCATATATATCCATTAATCTTATTTTCCCCTGAAATATTTGTTAATCTCTCCTACATATATAGGCATTTCCCCCAGTAAGCCTTTGCAGTCCCTGTGTAAATATATATCTGTATCTTATCTATCTATCGATATGTATTTTAATTTTATGTATGAATTTTCCCCTCATATGTTTGCAGGTCTTTGCAAATGCTAGATAGATAGATAGATAGATAGATAGATAGATAGATAGATAGATAGATAGATAGATATTTGTCGTGTCAGGGCAACCAGTCAATTGTATTACATTTCTAACAGAACAAAACAGACAAACAGACAAAATACAACATTTGTGAGTTTGGTAGTTGGTTAAGTGTCCTTTGACCAGTATCTGACCCCTTGGAGTGCCTCTGGTTTTGCCGCAAGAAGGTCCTCCATCATGCATGTGGCAGGGCTCAGGTTGCATTGCAGCAGGTGGTCAGTGGTTTGCTCTTCTCCACACTCACATGTCGTGGATTCCACTTTGTGGCCCATTTCTGAAGGTTGGCTCTGCATCTCGTGGTGCCAGAGCGCAGTCTGTTCAGTGCCTTCCAAGTCGCCCAGTCCTCTGTGTGCCCAATGGGGAGTCTCTCATTGGGTCTCAGCCATTGGTTGAGGTTCTGGGTTTGAGCCTGCTACTTTTGGACTCTTGCTTGCTGAGGTGTTCCAGCGAGTGTCTCTATAGATCTTAGAAAACTATTTCTAGATTTAAGTCGTTGACGTGCTGGCTGATACCCAAACAAGGGATGAGCTGCAGATGCAATACTGGTTAAGCAGTGTGATTTCTCCAGTGGTGTAGGGCGCAGGCATGTCTCATTAAGAGCCACATCTACTGTTTTAGCGTGGTGAGATGTGTTCCACACTGGGCATGCGTACTCAGCAGCAGAGTAGCCAAGTGCAAGGGCAGATGTCTTCACTGTGTCTGGTTGTGATCCCCAGGTTGGATAGATAGATAGATAGATAGATAGATAGATAGATCCATGTAACTGTGTATCTGCATAGGGTTTGTGTATATTTATAGTTATTTTCTGTTCTGGTATGGAATGCTTGCCGTATGTATGTTGTGCTCCACCCTAAGTCCCCTTTGGGGTGAAAAGGGCAGAATATAAATGTTTCAAATAAATAATGTATACATTATTTTTATATGTGAATTTTCCCCTCACTTGTTTGCAAGTCTCTGCAAATCCTAAATAGATAGATATCAATAAACATATAGAGGTATCTATATATATTTGTGTGTATATGTGTGTGTGTATAATTTTATATATAATTTTCCCCTCACATGTTTACAAGTCTGCAAATCCTAAATAGATATCGGTATCAATAAATAAATAGAGGGGTGTGTGTGTGTGTGTGTGTGTATATATATATATATATATCTGTGTGTATGTATGTGTGTGTGTGTGTGTGTATATATATATATATATATATATATAATTTTATATATGAACTTTCCCCTCACATGTTTGCAAGTCTCTGCAAATCCTAAATAGATATAGGTATCGATATATATATAGAGGTATCTATCTATCTATCTATCTATCTATATATATCTATCTATCTCTGTGTGTGTATAAATAAATGGTGTATAAATAAATCATTTTATATGTGAATTTTGCAAGTCTCTACAAATCCTAAATAGATATAGATATCGATAAATATATAGAGGTATCTATATCTATTTATCTAATCTGTATAAATAAATGGTGTATAAATAAATCATTTTATATGTGAATTTTCCCCTCACATGTTTGCAAGTCTGCAAATCCTATATAGATATAATTATCTATATATAGAGAGATGTCTAGATAGATATGAATACAGATATATAGGGCTTGCAAATATTACAGGGGGAAATGCACATACAAATATATATAGACATGTCTAGATAGATATGAATGTAGATATTGAGGGCTTGCAAAAATGGCAGGGGAAATGCACACATATATAGAGAGATGTCTAGATACATATAAACATAGATATATAGGGCTTGCAAATATTGCAGAGGAAATGCATACACACATAGAGAGAGATGTCTAGATAGATAGATATGAATATAGATATATAGGGTTTGCAAATATTGCAGGGAAAATGCACACACACAGAGAGAGAGATATGTCTGGATAGATATATATGAATATAGATATATAGGGCTTGCAAATATTACAGGGGGAAATACACACACAAATATATATAGACATGTTTAGATACGAATATAGATATATAGGGCTTGCAAATATTGCAGGGGAAATACACATACACATAGAGAGATGTCTAGATAGATATATATGAATATAGATATATAGGGCTTGCAAATATTACAGGGGAAATGCACAGAGAAAGAGATAGATGTCTAGATAAATATAAACATAGATATATAAGGCTTGCAAATATTGCAGGGGAAATGCACACACACACATAGAAATGTCTAGATAGCTATATATGAATATAGATATATAGGGCTTGCAAATATTGCAGGGGAAATGCACACACACAGAGAGAGATGTCTAGATAAATATACATATAGATATATATAGGGCTTGCAAATATTGCAGGGGAAATGCACAGAGAGAGAGAGATGTCTAGATAGATATAAACATATATAGGGCTTGCAAATATTGCTGGGGAAATGCACAGAGATGTCTAGATAGATATAAACATAGATATATAGGGCTTGCAGATGTTGCAGGAGGGAAATGCACATATATAGAGAGGGGATTTGCAAATGTTTCAGGGGGCAATGCATATGTGAAATCAGTATATATAATTATAGGTCTATATCTAGCTCTGCATTGTTTATATAGGCATTGAATGTTTGCCTGTTACTATGTTGGAAGCCGGCCTGAGTCCCCATGGGGAGATAGGGCGGGATATCAATGAAGTTGTATTATGGTGATGATGGTATAGTCCAGCACCTGCTTTGAGTTCAAGGAGACATCTTTTGATTCATTTGCTTTACTCTTTGTCCTACATTTAGGAACCGAGTTTGAATACACAGACTCAGAGAGTGAGGTGAAGATCAGGAAGAAATCTCCCTCTGGGTTGCTACGTGGAAAGAAAGGCCTGCTGGACCCAAGCAGTGCCGCGGCGATCCAGTCCATAAGCACCATGGATCCCACTCCAGGTGGGAGCGTGGACAAAGCCAAGATGGCCCCCGAAAAGAGCCGGAAGCTGAAGAAGTTCAAGTCCCCCAAGGACCTGCCCTTCGAGTTTGGCCTGGAAGTGAGCGACGACGATCTCTGGACCCGGCGGAGGAGCGAGCGGATCTTCCTTCATGACGCCACCATGTCCTCGCCCGCCTTGTCCCCCACGACGGCAAACGGCTCCACCTCCATTTCCAAAGCGGGGCGCTGCGTGAAGGGCGCCTCCCTGAGCCCCAAGAAAGAGGGGAGCAAAGGGAAGGAGCGGAAAGAGCTCAGCAAGGTATTTTGTTTTTTACTAGCCACCCCCTGCCAGGCATTGCTGTGGCCCAGTCTGGTGATCTGGAAAATATTTATTTATTTATTTACCTTACTTATTTACCTCTGTTCTCAGCCCGAAGGCGACTCACAGCGGTTCACAACAAATACGAACAGCAAAAATTCAGTGCTACAGTATAAAAACAGTTAACAACCTAACACATTACACAACTAATAAACAGTTACTACAATCCCCATTCACTGTCGTCTCGTCATCAAAAACATGTTCCAGATTCGTCATCCATTGTTCCATTCCAGTGTTCATTAACCAATCATTGCACTAATTATTCGAACACCTGCTCAAACAGCCAGGTCTTCACCTTTTTGCGGAATACCATTAGAGATGGTGCTAGTCTAATGTCCGAGGGAAGGGCGTTCCACAGCCGAGGAGTCACCACCGAGAAGGTCCTATCTCTCGTCCCTGCCAGCCGTGCTTGAGAAGCAGGCGGAATCGAGAGCAGGGTCTCCCCGGAAGATCTCAAAGTCATAGGCAGAGATGCGGTCGGATATTTAGCTTGGGCCGGAACCGTTTAGGGCTTTAAAGGCCAACGCCAGCACTTTGAATTCAGCCCGGTAGCAGATCGGTAGCCAGTGGAGTTGGCGCAACAGGGGGGTTGTATGCTCCCTGCGCTCCACTCCTGTTAAAATCATGGCTGCCGAGCGTTGGACTAGTTGGAGCTTCCGAGCTGTCTTCAAAGGCAACCCCACGTAGAGAGCATTGCAGTAGTCTAAACGGGATGTAACCAGAGTGTGGACTACCGTGGCCAAGTCAGACTTCCCAAGGTACGGGCGCAGCTGGCGCACAAGCTTTAGATGTGCAAATGCTCCCCTGTTCACCGCCGAAACCTGGGGATCCAGGCTCAGCGATGAGTCCAGGGTCACACCCAAGCTGCGAACCTGCGTCTTCAGGGGGAGTGCGGCCCCATCCAACACAGGCTGTAACCCTATGCCCTGTTCGGCCTTGCGACTGACGAGGAGTTAAATAAAGTAATGAGAAAGTGTAATGTCTTCGTGCTTGTGGGTAAACAGTATTTCTTGCTATTTCTTTGTCAGTGTTGACGTGGAGATAGTCTGGTTTGCCTGCTCTGGAACGTGCAACATATCATTGTCCTTCTTTAAGGGTCCCTTTCAAATCTATGATACTATATCTCTGTGTGTGTGAATCATATCTATCTATATCTATGGCTGGATGTCTCTTTGTCAGGAGGGCTTTGATTACGTTTTCTTGCCCCGGTGAAGGGAGTTTGCTCTTCTCCGGACTTGCATGTTGTGGATTCCACTTTGTAGCCCCATTTCTCTGCATCTCGTGGTGCCAGAGCGCAGTCTGTTCAGCGCCTTCCAAGTCGCCCAGTCTTCTGTGTGCCCAAGAGGGAGTCTCTCATTTGGTATCAGCCATTGATTGAGGTTCTGGGTTTGAGCCTGCCACTTTTGGACTCTCGCTTGCTGAGGTGTTCCAGCAAGTGTCTCTGTAGATCTTCTAAAACTATTTCTAGATTTAAGTTGTTGACGTGCTGGCTGATACCCAAACAGGGGATGAGCTGGAGATGTCTCTGCCTTGGTCCTTTCACTATTGGCTGCTACTTCCCGGCGGATGTCAGGTGGTGCAATACCGGCTAAGCAGTGTAATTTCTCCAGTGGTGTAGGGCGCAGACACCCTGTGTTAATGTGGCATTAAGAGCCACATCCACTGTTTTAGTGTGGTGAGATGTGTTCCACACTGGGCATGCATACTCAGCAGCAGAGTAGCATAGAGCAAGGGCAGATGTCTTCACTGTGTCTGGTTGTGATCCCCAGGCTGTGCCAGTCAGCTTTCCTATGATATTGTTCCTAGCGCCCACTTTTTGCTTGATGTTCAGGCAGTGCTTCTTGTAGGTCAGAGCACGGTCCAGAGTGACTCCCAGGTATCTGGGTGTGCTGCAATGCTCCAGTGGGATTCCTTCCCAGGTGATCCTCAGAGCTCGGGATGCTTGTCTGTTCTTAAGGTGAAAAGCACATGTCTGTGTTTTAGATGGATTAGGGATCAGTTGGTTTTCCCTGTAATAGGCAGTAAGAGCACCTAGAGCTTTGGAGAGCTTCTGTTCAACCATCTCAAAGCTCCCTGCTTGGGTGGTGATGGCACAATCATCAGCATAGATGAAACTCTCTGTCCCTTCTGGCAGTGGCTGACCATTTGTGTAAATGTTGAGCATGGATGGGGCAAGCATGCTCCCCTGAGACAGGCCGTTCTGTTTCCGCCATCTGCTTCTTTGGCCCTGGAACTCAACAAAAAAGCTCCTGTTTTGTAGCAGGTTTCCTGTTTTAGCGTGGTGAGATGTGTTCCACACTGGGCATGCATACTCAGCAGCAGAGTAGCCAAGCGTAAGGGCAGATGTCTTCACTGTATCTGGTTGTGATCCCCAGGTTGTGCCATAGCAAGGTATGAACCAAGTGTTCCCAGGCAAGGTGGTGGCAATCGATTGGATTGCCAGTGTCACCTTCCCAATTCCACTTTCTGATCTTGGCTATCTCCTTTCCTCCTCCTAACAGTCTTTCAGACCTTACTGACCAAGGTTTTCCCTGTTATCTTTGGTTGTGCAGAAGAAGAAGAACAAAGAAGGTCCGTTCTGCTCGTCTTTGTCGTTGTCCTCCTCCTCCTCGTCTTCCTCCTGCCTCTCCCCTCCGGGCATCGCCAGCTCTCCACCAGACATCCGCACCAGCTTGGCAAACTCCCTGAGCTCCAGCAAGAAGAGCAAAGGCAAGGGCAAAACTAAAGAGGTGAAGAAAGAGGTAAGGGCCAAGGCCTCAGAACAGAACCATGTTAGCCATGTGTTCATGGAGCAAGTAAATCAGACCGATAGCATGTATATATGTCTGTGTGGCCGCCATTCTTGAGAAATGGATGCCACATACTCGGCCTCGCCAGAAACCCCACAAAAACTGACCTTCGTTCATCTTTAGCGTTCATGTGTCTTCAAGATTGGATTACTGTAATGCACTCTACGTGGGGCTGCCCTTGAAAACGGCTCGGAAATTCCAACTGGTTCAACGGGCGGTAGCCAGGATGTTAACTGGTGCTCCTTAGAGAGAGAGGCCAACCCTTCTGTTTAAGGAGCTCCATTGGATGCCGTTTACTTACCGAACCCAATTTAAGGTGCAGGTGCTTACCTACAAAGCCCTGAACGGTTTGGGACCATCCTACCTGCGTGACTGCATCTCTGTGTATGAACCCACATGATCCCTTCATAGAATCATAGAATCAAAGAGTTGGAAGAGACCTCCTGGGCCATCCAGTCCAACCCCATTCTGCCAAGAAGCAGGAATGTTGCATTCAAATCACCCCTGACAGATGGCCATCCAGCCTCTGTTTAAAAGCTTCCAAAGAAGGAGCCTCCACCACACTCCGGGGCAGAGAGTTCCACTGCTGAACGGCTCTCACAGTCAGGAAGTTCTTCCTCGTGTTCAGATGGAATCTCCTCTCTCATAGTTTGAAGCCATTGTTCCCTTGCGTCCTAGTCTCCAGGGAAGCAGAAAACAAGCTTGCTCCCTCCTCCCTGTGGCTTCCTCTCACATATTTATCCATGGCTATCATATCCCCTCTCAGCCTTCTCTTCTTCAGGCTAAACATGCCCAGCTCCTTAAGCCGCTCCTCATAGGCCATGTGTTCATGGAGCAAATGAATAAGACCGATAGCATGTATATATGGCTCTGTGGCCACCATTCTTGAGAAATGGATGCCATATACTCAGCCTTGCCAGAAACCCCACAAAGACTGGCCTTCGTTCATCTTTAGTGTTCATGTGTCTTTAAGTTGACTCTGACGTATTGTCAACTCTGACATGCTAAGGAAAGTCCTCCACTGAGTGTCGTTGGCAAAGAGGAGAGGGTTCTGAGGCTGAGAGAGGGAGAATGGGAGTTGCCCAATTTAACGAATCATATTATATCTTGCCACCACTCTAAAGAATCAGGGTTATATCTCATGAATAAATCACGCCCACTGATCATCAGTATAAAGGATCTTAATTACACTGTTCAACGGAGAAAAATTTGCGGACCTGAAAATAGTTGTTCTTTTATGATTTTGGGGTGCTGAAAACAAAAATGACATTTAAAAATGTATATTGGCTCTAGTTTTTATGATATAAGCAATCACGTGATCACGTAGGGTTGAAAAAATGCATGTTGCGACTTACACTATGGAAGATTCTAGAATATTCTAGAAAGTTTGATGAGGCAGTATTAGTGCCGTGTGCAAAAGCCAGAAAGCCCCATACAAGGCCAGACTTTTGAATGGTGAGGGTCAGTCAGTTGAAGACTGAGACAGTATCGTTAAACATCGTTTTACATTGTTCTTTTTACTGTAGTTCTGCCTCGCACGTGTGTAAATAAAGCACTATGGAAAAAAGAGATCAAGGCCAATGGACTCCGTCAATGCTGTCAGACTCCTGCTGACAATCCTTTCCTTGAATACAAAAGAAAAGTCAAGAGAAGCAAACAAGATATAAACTAAAGTCACGATTTAAGCGACATTTCAACTTTCAGACTTTTCAATTGCATTAGGCCTACTCATAGAGTTTCTTGCTGCACAAACATAAACAATAGACTAATTAAATAAATATTTCTCATGTATAAACTATTGGCAATATAATTTGACTAAAATTTAGTAAATATTCACGGTTTATATACATGCAGTAAGGTTAGGCGCATTATCATAATATTAACGAATTACCTATTGTGGAGAAAATTGAAATAGCTGTTGCATAAAAACCAGAGCCAATTAACACATTTAATTATTATATTTGAATTCAGCGTGTTAAATTTATTAAGAAACGGCACATTTCGTTTCCGTAACTGAGAAAAACTGAAAATTTGTAGAACAGTGTTATTAATCCCCCAGCTGGACACTATTATCATGGAATATGATTCTTGGCGCGGAGCGTTTATGTGTACATGAGGTAACGTGTATGTACCTTGGGTAGATTCGCTGCCACCACCTAAATTAACTTTAGGATATTACAGATGATTCCCCTGAGGTAAACGTCTTCCTGCCCACCAGCTCTCCCTTAGCTCCCTGCGATGTAAAGATATTAAAACAGATAAGAGATATTCTCACAGGAATGAATCACTACTGAGGCTTCTTTAAAAGTTGAACTAGAGAAAATGTTTATTTATAGTATTGAGCAAACAACTATCTGCTTTAATGAGGCACACAAGCTTGAATGGTTACTGAGGTACAATAATCTTGATGGTTACTTTAAGCAGGTTACTTGACTTAGATATGAGTAAAACTCCTCACTCTACAATAAACCCAGTAGCAGTGAGTTCCCCAGACTAACCTAACCAGGTTGTCCCTAGAGCAATTAGCTACACTCTAAACAGAGTCCTCTAAAAGCTAATCTACTCTAACCCAGAGATCAAAACACTTGTGTAAAAACCCACACAAGCACACAGGCAACAACTGTGACCCTCCTGGCCAATAATGCAGCCTTACCTGTCACCAATGCTCTCTGACAGAAAAATCTAAGCTCAACGAGTACCCAGAATGAGAGAACCGTGAGACGCTGGTTGCGGAAACAGAGTGTCGATTTCTTTTGTGGCGGCTTCAGGAAACGTATTCATTGTTGGCAGAAATGTATCCAATTGTCTGGTGATTATGTGGAAACGTGAATAGTGGTAGTTAAAGAGCACATTCTAAAGATTATTATTTCTGCGTTTGATTTATTAAAATATTCCCATCCAAACCCAAGTAACGAAGGTGGAGGCATTACTTTTCATTCAACCCTCGTACTTCCATGGACCACATACCTTCCTGGGAACCAAAACATCTATGTTTGTGAGATTGAGACTTTTTAGGAGGGTGGGTGGGACGTTCCAGGGGTCTCAAAAGAAGGCTTCATGGGCTGCGTAGAGCCCACAGCCTCACTTTCGCCAACTTCTAGTAGGTCAGTCCCTTGACCCTCCAGTTAAAAGTCATCCAGATAGTCAGGGATGGTGGACATATTTGTCATTCCCTTGCAGACAAATGCAGGCATCGTCTTGTTGACCATAACCCAAATTCCACCCAGTTAGAACTGTAATGGGTTCGGTGGGTTGAGGTCCCCATCGTTTGGGGGAATTGGAAATGAGTCTCTTATTATACCAGCTGCAATCTGAATCCCCGCCATTCATTCTGTCACCATTTTATTTGCATGCATAAGCAAATAAAGCAGATTCGCATATTTTCCTGCTCATTTGACACAATTTTATTCAAGGCTTTTGCATAATTTATCCCAAGCTATATAAACTGGGAACATTTGCATGTGTGTTCCCTTTATCTTGCATAAGTTATTCTGCAGTTTTTGCGTGTTTGCGTGATGGTTCCCCTCCTGTCTTGGGAGATTTCAGATTGACATTCATAGAATCATAGAATCAAAGAGTTGGAAGAGACCTCCTGGGCCATCCAGTCCAACCCCATTCTGCCAAGAAGCAGGAATATTGCATTCAAATCACCCCTGACAGATGGCCATCCAGCCTCTGTTTAAAAGCTTCCAAAGAAGGAGCCTCCACCACACTCCGGGGCAGAGAGTTCCACTGCTGAACGGCTCTCACAGTCAGGAAGTTCTTCCTAATGTTCAGATGGAATCTCCTATCTTGTAGTTTGAAGCCATTATTCCGCGTCCTAGTCTCCAGGGAAGCAGAAAACAAGCTTGCTCCCTCCTCCCTGTGGCTTCCTCTCACATATTTATACATGGCTATCATATCCCCTCTCAGCCTTCTTTTCTTCAGGCTAAACATGCCTAGCTCCTTAAGCCGCTCCTCATAGGGCTTGTTCTCCAGACCCTTGATCATTTTAGTCGCCCTCCTCTGGACACATTCCAGCTTGTCAATATCTCTCTTGAATTGTGGTGCCCAGAATTGGACATAATATTCCAGATGTGGTCTAACCAAAGCAGAATAGAGGGGTAGCATTACTTCCCTAGATCTAGACACTATGCTCCTATTGATGCAGCCCAAAATCTCATTGGCTTTTTTGCCACCACATCACATTGTTGGCTCATGTTTAACTTGTTGTCCACGAGGACTCCAAGATCTTTTTCACACGTACTGCTCTCGAGCCAGGCATTGTCCCCCATTCTGTATCTTTGCATTTCATTTTTTCTGCCAAAGTGGAGTATCTTGCATTTGTCACTGTTGAACTTCATTTTGTTAGTTTTGGCCCTTCATCTCTAATCTGTCAAGATCGTTTTGAATTCTGCTCCTGTCCTCTGGACTATTGGCTATCCCTCCCAATTTGGTGTCATCTGCAAACTTGATGATCATGCCTTCTAGCCCTGCATTCAAGCCCCTTATGGCTGCCATGAGATCTAGAAGCTGGCCAAGAGCAAGCGAGCAATCTGGTCTAGGAAGACTTAGTTACTTAGCCGATCCCTCGTTGTCTGAGTAAGATTGTGGCCAGATCGTGCACAGATCTGGCCACAGTGGTCCACGCTCTTGTTACATCCCGAATAGACTACTGCAATGCACTCTATGTGGGGTTGCCTTTGAAGACTGTTCGGAAACTTCAATTAGTCCAGCGGGCGGCGGCCAGATTACTCACCGGAGCGTGAGTAATCTGTCATGTCAGCTCCACTGGCTGCCGATCCAGTTCTGAGCACAATTCAAAGTGCTGGTTTTGACCTACAAAACCCTATACGGCTCCAGCCCAGCATACCTGTCCAAACGCATCTCCTTCTACATCCCGCCTCGGAGTTTGAGATCTTCTAGGTCTTCCTGACTGTGAGAGCCGTTCAGCAGTGGAACTCTCTGCCCCGGAGTGTGGTGGAGGCTCCTTCTTTGGAAGCTTTTAAGCAGAGGCTGGATGGCCATCTGTCAGGGGTGATTTGAATGCAATATTCCTGCTTCTTGGCAGGGGGTTGGACTGGATGGCCCATGAGGTCTCTTCCGACTCTATGATTCTATGATTCTAGGGGGGCCCTGCTCTCGGTCCCACCTCTATCACAAGTGAGATTGATGGGGACGAGGAGCAGGGCCTTCTCGGTGGTGGCCCCTCGCCTGTGGAATTCACTTCCCAGGGAAATCAGATCATCAACATCCCTCCTCTCCTTCAGAAGGAAACTAAAAACATGGATATGGGACCAGGCCTTTGGGTAATCTGGCAGATAGACAAAGGACAATGACGACTAGAATTGATAAGATTTGACAATGTGGAATGGATTCTGAGCTGGTGAACGTTGAACATTAGATTGGTTTTATTGATTGTGATATATAACTTGTTTGTTTTAATTGTTTTATAATTGCTATTGATTCATGTTTTATCTTATTGTTGTTGGCATCGAATTGTGCCTTTTGTAAGCTGCCCTGAGTCCCCTCTCGGGGGTTGAGAAGGGCAGGGAAGAAATGCGCGAAATAAAATAAATAATAATAAATGGTCCTCCAAGTTCGGAGTCCCGGTGATGGGTACGTAGGTGACTGTGGAGTCCTATTCTTGACCTGCATGTTCTCCTGAAGTGAGGGCATCGGTTTCCAGACGGACGGCGATCCTGGTTGGGGTTGGCTTGACGTGCCTTCCTCTTGGCACGTTTCTCCCCTTTGCTCTCTGTTCGTGCCTCTTGAAATTCTACAGCACTGCTGGTTACAGCTGACCTCCACCTGGAGCGCTCAAGGGCCAGGGCTTCCCAATTCTCAGTGTCTATGCCACAGTTTTTAAGATTGGCTTTGAGCCCATCTTTCAATCTCTTTTGCTGTTCTCCAACAACATTCCGTTTCCCATTCTTGAGTTTGGAGTAGAGCAACTGCTTTGGGAGACGGTGGTTGGGCATTCGGACAACGTGGCCGGTCCAGCGGAGTTGATGGCAGAGGACCATCGTTTCAATGCTGGTGGTCTTTGCTTCTTCTTCCAGCACGCTGACATTTCCCTGCCTGTCTTCCCAAGAGATTTGTAGGATTTGTCGGAGTTGACGGTGATGGAATTGCTCCCGGAGTCGCTTATGATGTCTGTAGACAGTCCACGTTTTGCAGGCATAGAGCAGGGTTTGGAGGACAATAGCTTTATAAACAAGCTCCCTACGGATGTCCCATTCCTCAAACACTCCCTGCTTCATTTGGAAGAATACTGCACTTGCAGAGCTCAGGCAGTGTTGTATTTCAGTGTCAGTGTTTATAGGAAGAATATTACAAAGGCAACAATTCAATGCCATCTATATATGTCTGTAGACAGTCCACGTTTCTCAGGCGTAGAGCAGGCTTGGGAGGACAATAGCTTTATAAACAAGCTCCCTACAGATATCCCGGTCCTCAAACTATCTATGCTTCATTTAGAAGAATACTGCACTTGCAGAGCTCAGGCAATGTTGTATTTCAGTGTCAATATTTATAGGAAGAATATTACAAAGGCAACAATTCAATGCCATCTATATAGGTCTGTAGACAGTCCATGTTTCGCAGGCGTAGAGCAGGCTTGGGAGGACAATAGCTTTATAAACAAGCTCCCTAGGGAGGTCCCGGTCCTCAAACACTCCCTGCTTCATTTGGAAGAATGCTGCACTTGCAGAGCTCAGGCGGTGTTGTATTTCAGTGTCAGTGTTTATAGGAAGAATATTACAAAGGCAACAATTCAATGCCATCTATATATGTCTGTAGACAGTCCACGTTTCTCAGGCGTAGAGCAGGCTTGGGAGGACAATAGCTTTATAAACAAGCTCCCTACAGATATCCCGGTCCTCAAACTATCTATGCTTCATTTAGAAGAATACTGCACTTGCAGAGCTCAGGCAATGTTGTATTTCAGTGTCAATATTTATAGGAAGAATATTACAAAGGCAACAATTCAATGCCATCTATATAGGTCTGTAGACAGTCCATGTTTCGCAGGCGTAGAGCAGGCTTGGGAGGACAATAGCTTTATAAACAAGCTCCCTAGGGAGGTCCCGGTCCTCAAACACTCCCTGCTTCATTTGGAAGAATGCTGCACTTGCAGAGCTCAGGCGGTGTTTTGTTTCAGTGTCAATATTTATAGGAAGAATATTACAAAGACAACAATTCAATACCATCTGTATAAATAAAAATGTAATGTTCGTTTCTGGGATTAACATAACTCAAAAACCACTGGACAAATTGACACCAAATTTGGACACAAGACACCCATCAGACCAACAAGTGACCATCACTCATAAAAACACTGAAAAGCACAGTGGAAGAGACTTAAAAAGCCAAAAAAAGGAAAATAAATTACAATGCATGTGCAAAACCACATATATACACATACACACACACACACAGGGCCGTAGCCAGAAAAATTTTTCGGGAGGGGTTGAAATTTTCGGGGGGGGGGGGTTGGGGTTGAAAATTTCACGGGGGGGGGGTTGAAACCTGCTTCCTAGCTTACACTGAAGCAAAGAGCACCTTAGGGGGCAGAGCAGCCTTCAATAGCCTGCAGCTCCGCCCCTATCAACCACCTCCACCAAGTCTGGCCTCCTTAATGAGAGCATTCAACATCCCCCCCCCCAACTTGGTTGCATCACTACTGTTCTGTCGTGCGCTGGGCCTGTAAATAATTGTCTTTAGAACAGGACGTGCAACCTTTGCCCAGTGGGAAGCCAGGGGGCCTAAAGAGAAGTTCTCAGAGGTTTCCACCACAAACAGTCTTTAGATGGCTTGAGAAGTACAACAAAGTCTTTTATTAATGAACAATCAAACAGAAACTTCTCTTGTCTTCAGTAAAGTTAAGCAAATGATTCCAAGCTTTTAGGCAACTGGTGACTTCCTAATCTTGCCCACAAAGGACAGGCAACTGTCTTCAATAACTTCTTCTTTAAAGGAAAATCCCCTTTTTAACTTCTCCCAGGCTGACTGTAATCTAACCCTTACTGATACCGGGTCAAACTGCGTCTCGAACGTCGAGTGGACCTACCAGCAAGGCAGTAGATGTTCTCCAGCTGGAGTTCTTTGGTCTTTAGGGTTGTTTTCCTGGAAATTCTTTGGAGACTCTTAAGGCCTTTCTCCCCCGGATAGTCTTAAGGGTTGAAGCTTTTGTACAGGGGAAGCTTGCACACATCCTATACATAAGCTTACCTTGCTGAGACTAACTAAAAATTGCTCCCTTCCCAATTGCCCTGAGCAAGGGGCGGGACCAAAACTTAACAATGATGGACAGGTGACTTGCCCTATGACTGCAACCAAAGAAGCCACCTATCTGCAGAGTCCCTGAAACCTAGGACTGCAAGCAAACATTTAATACAAAGCAAATAAAATTGGAGCTCCTGGTACCGCTGTACCAGAACAACTACATCAGCTATTGCTGCAAGTAATGACAGTGTGAATAGATTGCCAATATTTGCTTGAGCTAGTGCTTGCAGTTCTGGAGGGACTCTTGATTTTTTGCATCTCATAGAGTTAGCATGGGGATTTGGTTAACCAGTTAAAATTCATGAGTAAACCAGGTTTTTTAAAAAAATCTGAAACATTTCGGGGGGGGGGGTTTGAACCCCTAACCCCCTCCCCCCCCTCGCTGCAGGCCTGCACACACACACAGAACACATATACACAGACTGGGCTGCAGCAACACTTGGCAGGGGGCGGCTAGTATATTGATATAGGAAGAATAAGTGCTCATATTCTGTTTTTTAAAGTGTATTCTTGAAGAATCTTAACACATACTTGACTCGGCTTATAACTGCAATTCAAAAATTAAGTCTTCACTATCCCATTCCCCATTTTGTGTTATCTATATTTTAAAAATCCTAAATATACTCGTTCCTGTCTGTACTAAGGGAAGGAATCATCTGATTTCTCAGGTCAGCTAATATTGGTGAAGGGAAGAGTGCACTTCATGGCTACCCTGATTTATTTCTTTACCACATTTATATCTCGCTCTTCTCAACCCCGAAGGGTTCTCAGGGCAGCCTTGCAAAGGCATGGATACTCGGGAGGAGAGGAACTGTGCACGAAATACAGTCAGTCTTCCGTATCCATAGGTTCTCCATCCATGGGTTCAACCAATTATCACTTGAAAATATTTGAAGGGGAATTCCAAAAAGGCAGATCAAGAAACTGGGCTTCAGTGGAAATGCTTTGGCCAATAGTTGCTTATTTTCTCCCTGCTTCCCAGAACCGAGGGAAAGGAGGTGCCGTCAGCAAGCTCATGCAGAGCATGGCCGCCGAGGAGGATTTTGAGCCAAACCAAGACAGCAGCTTCTCCGAGGATGAAAACATGCCATTGAATGTGCTTCTGGAGCGGCCGCTGACTCCAGGTGAGGGCTAGCAGATTGCCTCCATGGATCCTCATGTCTTTCTTGCGCCTCTCTCCAAAAATGACAGAAGAGGGAAATGTATGTGCTCATGTACGAGGGGTATTTTTTAAGTAAGGTCCGTTTGAACATAAGTACACAACGAAAGTTTATTTCGAAAAAGTAAATTTATTTACAGAAAGTACATACGTCACTCTATTTTTCGACATAGTTGCCAAGTTTGTTCAAAGACTTATCATACCTCTGAACCAATTTTAAAATACCTGTTGGGGTTCGGCCTGAGTTTGAACTTGAACCTGATTCTCTGTTTGTTCCTCCTGATGCTAATGAAAATATATTTACTGATGCTAATGAAAATGTACTTCTTGATGTCAATGCTCCTGAAATTAGTGAGGAAGAAACTTCTGTAGATTTGGAAAATGAAAGTACCAGTGTTCATGAGAATGTTTCAGAGGGAAGCCATGACCTTTCACTCCCTTCTGCACCTGGGAACCTTAATGAGAACAGAAGGGGCCAGATCTGGCAAGACAGAAGTAAATCACTCAGCTTGCGAAGGTCTTCCAGATTAAAGGAAATACAAACAATGGCTTCAAAGCAGGGAGGCGTTTCACGAAACCAATTCCTCGGCTTTTACGTGCCTTCCGTTGGGCTGACTTTCTCAGTTCAGGCATCGTTTTAGATTGATGAAGACCTTGGCAGTTCTCCCGATTTCCCTGGCCATCGTCTTGAAAGATTTCTAGGACATCAAGTACGGTTAGTGGATTGCTAACAGGTTCCAGTATTTTACAGTGTGGCTTTGGGTTTTGATCTTGTTCATGGAAATTCATGTTTGCTGATTTTGCTGTGGCTTTTGACTTTGCATTTTTCCTTTATTTTGTAACCATTTTTCTTCAATAAAAAAGGATTGTTTTTTCACAGTCAAATGTGGTGGATAGTTATCTTAGGACCTCGTTTCCTGCTCTGGATTGCAACAATACCCTCTTCATAAAAACTTGCCGCCTGCTCCGATAACCAAGCGTTCACTGTAATCAAAGAAGGGCAACCGGAGCGGTCCCCATCATGGACGTTGTCATGGCCATCTTTGAATTGTCGTACCCACTTACGCACTTTGCTTTCACTCATAACAGTATCACCGTACACTTCACAAATCTGTCGATGGATTTCTGCAGCAGGCAGGTTCCTTGCTGACAAAAAACGTATCACTGAGCAAACCACACATTCGGAGGGTGAGTTGAGAGTCTTAAACATTTTTAAAGCACAGAACAGAACCGTACAGGTGAGCTACAGAGCGGAAACTGAGCACAGTTGTTCCCGAGGCATGCCGGTACACGACGCACGCGCTCATTGCGGTATGCGCGTGAACTACTAGTGTCTACAACAAAACGGACCTTACTTAAAAAATACCCCTCGTAGTTTTGTCTCCTCCCAAAAGTGTTGCTAATACTTGACTGCCTTCCTTCTGCTCCTCCCCGACTCCACAGCCCCTCGTTCTTGCATCATCGACAAAGACGAGTTGAAGGACGGCCTGCGAGTCCTGATCCCCATGGACGACAAGCTGCTCTACGCTGGCCACGTGAAGACCGTCCACTCTCCCGACATGTAAGTCAGAGGGACATGCAGCCTGGGTTGGCAGGGAGGGGAGAGCAGCCACTGCGTGGAATCAATATATCCAAACCTCCAGTGCACATCCTATCTATATAAATAAAAATGTAATGTTCGTTTGTGGGGTTAACATAACTCAAAAACCACTGGGGGAATTGACACCAAATTTGGACACAAGACACCTCCCAGGCCAACAAGTGACCACCACTCATAAAAACACTGAAAAACACAATGGAAGGGACTGAAAAAGCCGAAAAGGGAAAAAATTACAATGTATGTGCAAAACTACATATATACACATAAACACATACATACACACACAAAACACATATACACAGACTGGACTGCAGCAACACGTAGCAGGGGAGATTTATAAATATAGATAGATGTAGATAGTAGGTAGATAGATCAATCAGGAGGACTCATGGGAGTTGCAGTCCAAGAATAGGTAGAGAAGGAAGAAAGGGGAGAAAGAAAAAGGGACGGGAAGGAAGGAAAGAGGTAGAGAAGGAAAGAAAAAAGGGAAGGAAGGAAAGAGGGAGAAAAGGAAAGAGAGAAAGAAATAAAGAAAAAAGGGGAAGGAAGGAAAGAGAGAGAGGAGGGAGGGGGGAAGGAAGGAAGGAGAGAAAGAAAAAGGGAGGGGGAATAAAGGAAAGAGGTAGAGAAGAAAGGAATGAGAGAAGGAAAGAAAAAAAGGGAAGGAAAGAGGGAGGGATGGAGGGAGGGAAGGAAGGATAGAAAGAAAGAAAAAGGGGGAAGGAAGGAGGAGAGAAGGAAGGAGAGAAAGAAAGAGAAGGAAGGAAGGAGAGGAAGAAAAAAGGAGAGGAAGGAAGGAAAGAGGTAGAGAAGGAAAGAAAAAAGGGAAGGAAGGAAAGGGAGAAAAGGAAGGAGAGAAAGAAATAAAGAAAAAAGGGGAAGGAAGGAAAGAGAGAGAGGAGGGAGGGGGGAAGGAAGGAAGGAGAGAAAGAAAAAGGGAGGGGGAATAAAGGAAAGAGGTAGAGAAGAAAGGAATGAGAGAAGGAAAGAAAAAAAGGGAAGGAAAGAGGGAGGGATGGAGGGAGGGAAGGAGAGAAAGAAAGAAAAAGGGGGAAGGAAGGAGGAGAGAAGGAAGGAGAGAAAGAAAGAGAAGGAAGGAAGGAGAGGAAGAAAAAAGGAGAGGAAGGAAGGAAAGAGGTAGAGAAGGAAGGAAGAAGAGAAGGAAAGAAAAAAGGGAAGGAAGGAAAGAGTGAGGGAAGGAAGGAGAGAAAAAAAGAAAAAAGGAAGGAAGGAGAGAAGGAAGGAATGAGAGAAAGAAATAAAGAAAAGAGGGAAGAAAGGAAGGAAAGAGGGAGGGAAGGAAGGAAGGGAGGAGAGAAAGAAAGAAAAAGAAAGAAAGAGGGAGGGAAGGAAGAGAGGAGAGAAAGAGAAAGGGAGGGAAAGGAAGGAAAGAGGTAGAGAAGGAAGGAAGGAGAGAAGGAAAGAAAAAGAAAGAAAGGGAGGGAAGGAAGGAAGGAAGGAGAGAAGGAGAGAAAGAGGGAGGGAAGGCTGGCCACTGCAACATGTGGCGGGTACAGCTAGTATAAAATAAACCAGGTGTAGTTCACATTTGGTCAGCCCACACACTGCCTTGCCAGAGAAAGAAAATATGCTACGCAGGTAAACAGTAAAGAACAAGTAGTTTACTCTTCTTAATTCAGGACAACATATGTACAATGTGGTCAGTTGCATCAACTCACTAAATGTCCTTTTATGAGAGATTTAAAATAATCTTTCTTTTTCCATGTGGAGATTCTTAATCTATTTTTAATTATTAGGGAAGGCATCACTTCTGCTTTTCAGATCCAAATGAGCCATCTTGATACGACTCCTTGCTTGTCGTTCAAGGGTTGGCGGTTTGGGGCAGTTGTCATTTTGCCCCAAAGACAAAAAGATAGCGATGTGAAGAGAAATAAGAAACACCGAAAGGCCCCAAATGTCTCTCTGATGGTTTCCCTTTGTTTTGTTTTTTGCTTTACACCTCAATGTCTCTCAGCCTCCTCCTCCTTCTCTTCCTACTTCACTGTTGTGTTTTGGGTCTGTACGTTTCAGATATCGAGTGGTGGTGGAAGGAGAGCGAGGGAATCGGCCCCACATTTATTGCTTGGAACAGCTGCTGCAAGAGGCGGTAAGTCCCCCATTCTCCAGGAAGGGTGAGCTGGGCTCCCGCTTTCACTTTTGAGGAGGGAAAGTGGAGAGAAGAGACCTGGGCACGCATGGGGCCATTGGCACTTCTACTCTTGTCAAAGGAAGAAGGAGATTCCACCTGAACATGAGGAAGAACTTCCTGACTGGGAGAGCTGTTCACTAGTGGAACTCTCCACCCCAGAGTGTGGTGGAGGCTCCTTCTTTGGAGGCTTTGAAACAGAGGCTGGATGGCCATCTGTTGGGGGTGCTTTGAATTAGATTTTCCTGCTTGGGGTTGGACTGGATGACCCACTAGGTCTCTTCCAACTCTTGGATTCTATCATTCTATGAGATGCTATCACTGTGAATAGAACCATGCTCCTGCGCATGGGTTGCTCAACTTCCAGAAGTAATACATACCATCCCAAATACATATCACTCCAAATGGGATACAAAATATAAAAGGGAGAAACATCTAGATCTGGCCTGGGCAAACTTGGGCCCTCCCTCCAGGTGTTTTGGACTTCAACTCCCACAATTCCTAACAGTCTCAGGCCCCTTCCTTTTCCCCTTCCGCCAATTCAAAATGCAAACATGTCACCCCGCAGTCTTCTTTTCATCAGGATGAACATGCCCACCTAGAATCATAGAATCCAATCCCTGCCAACAAGCAGGATAATCATCTTCAAAGCACCCTCGACAGATGGCCATCCAGCCTCTGTTTCAAAGCCTTCAAAGAAGGAGCCTCCACCACAGTTCAGGGCAAAGAGTTCCACCTGCCGTTCTGAGTCGCCATTGAGTAGATGGTGGCGGTGTATAAATAAAGTTTTATTATTATTATTATTATTATTATTATTATTATTATTATTCCTCCTGTGTTTCGTTCTCCATATTTTTTACCACTTTTACCACTTACCAGCACTGCCTGAACATCAAACAAAAAGTGGGCGCTAGAAACAACATCATACGAAAGCTGACTGGCACAACCTGGGGATCACAACCAGACACAGTGAAGACATCTGCCCTTGCGCTATGCTACTCTGCTGCTGAGTATGCATGCCCAGTGTGGAACACATCTCGTCACACTAAAACAGTGGATGTGGCTCTTAATGAGACATGCCGCATTATCACGGGGTGTCTGCGCCCTGCACCACTGGAGAAATTACACTGCTTAGCCGGTATTGCACCACCTGACATCCACCGGGAAGTAGCAGGCAATAGTGAAAGGACCAAGGCAGAGACATCTCCAGCTCATCCCCTGTTTGGGTATCAGCCAGCACGTCAACGACTTAAATCAAGAGATAGTTTTCTTAGATCTACAGAGACACTCGCTGGAACACCCCAGCGAGCAAGAGTCCAAACGTGGCAGGCCCAAACCCAGCACCTCAATTCATGGGTGATACCAGATGAGAGACTCCCCCCTGGGCACTCAGAAGACTGGGCGACTTGGAAGGCGCTGAACAGATTGCGCTCTGGCACCACGAGATGCAGAGCCAATCTTAAGAAATGGGGCTACAGGGTGGAATCCTTGGCATGCGAGTGCGGAGAAGAACAAACCACTGACCACCTGCTGCAATGCACCCTGAGCCCTGCCACATGCACAATGGAGGACCTTCTTGCGGCAACCTCAGAGGCACTCCAAGTGGCCAGATACTGGTCAAAGGACATTTAACCAAATACCAAATTTGCAAAATCTGTGTGGTTTTTTCTTTCTTTCTTTCTTTTTTCTTTTTAATCTCTGTGTTTGTTTTGCTCTGTTAGAATTGTAATACAATGTCTCCATTTTCTGAAACAGTTTTTGTGATTGATAACAATTTCTAGAGGGCAGTGGTCTGACAGATCTCGTGGTAGTATATTGATCTCCTTGACTTTTGCGGAGAGATTCCTAGTTATCCAAGCCATGTCTATCCTCGACCAAGATTGATGTCTATTCGAGAAGAAGGTATAGTCTTTTTTTTCTTTATTTCTGTTTCTCCATATATCTTCTAAATCAAATTCTTTCTGAAGGTCTGTAAATTTTTGTGGAAGTTTGCCTTCCTTAGACTTTCTAGTCTTCAAACTTTTGTCCATTTGGGAATCCATTACCCCATTAAAATCTCCTACCAGAATCAATTCATCAAATTCCACTTCTTTCAATTTAACATTTAAAAATTCAACAAATTTTGTCTTTGAACCGTTAGGCGCGTAGATGTTACAAATCAAAATTTTAGAATCTCCAATTATCATCTTTACTGCAACACATCTTCCTTCTAAGTCTCTAAAAGCCAGTTCTGATTCTATTGTTTCCTTTACATATGTAACTACTCCTCTCTTCTTTTTCTCGTATGACGAATGATATTCTTTTCCTAATTTTTTGTTCGGGAGGTGTGCTGTATGTTTATCACAGATGTGTGTCTCCTGGAGGGCTATTACGTCATAACTAGATTTCTTCAAACTATTCCAGACTTTCTTACGTTTTTGGGGGGAATTCAATCCATTAATATTGTTAGAAAAACATTTTATTTGTCGCTCCATCTTGTTATTCGTTCTGATCTAATCCCAGTCCTATGTCGCCTAAAGCCATTTCCGCTATTCCAGTTGTTGGTTGTTCCATACTCTGTCCTTCTTTTCCTTCTTTTTTTCGTGGTGTCATTCTCTGTGGTTTTGGATCTTTCGAGAAGTAGCTATAATCCTTTGGTGATTTATATCTTGCTTTTTTAGCTTTAATTCCTTTTCTGGGGGTGGATAATCTTCTTTCTTCAGCTCCTTCTGTCTCTTCTTCTTCTTCTTCTTCTTCTTCTTCTTCTTCCCCCCCTTCTCCCATCTCTTCTTCTCCCTCCTTTTGACTCATAAGTTTATCATAAAATACCTTTGCCTTATGTTCAGATGTCAACCAGAGTCTTTCTTCATTGTAAGTCACCATTATTCCTTCTCTTCTTTCCCACCTGAATCTTATCTCCCTCTTTTTCAACTCCTCTGTTAGGAAAAAATATTTTCTTCTTCTTGCTAAAGTCATCTGCGGAAATTCCTTCAAGACCACAACTTTCTTTCCTTTATAAAGGATTGGGTTTCTATTACTATTATACAAAATGTCATCCCGTACCTTCTTTCTTGTAAACTTCACAATCACATCCCTATCTGTCTTATTTCTCCTGGAATAGAATGATGAAATCCTGTAAATTTGATCCACCTCTTGTTCCAATTCATCTACCTCACACTCCAAGCAACTTGCCAGCATTTTAATTACCATTTGTCTTATATCTTCTTTCTCCTCCTCCGCTATATTTCTGAATCTTAATTGGAAGTCCATTTGCATTTGCAGCAGTCTCTCTTGTTCTAATTCCATTTTCTCTCTTTGTTTATCCAGTCCTTTTATCTTCTGCGCCATTTCTGATTGAGTTCCCTCAATTTTCTCTTTAGAAACTTTTAATTCCTTCACTTCCCCCTGTAATTGTGATATATCTTTTTTGATCTGGCCAAATTCTTCTTTTATTTCGGTTTTCATTGCCTTAAATTCCTCTGTCATCTTCGTAATAATTCCCTCTTGTTTCTTATAATATTCCTCATGCTTAGTCTTGACCTCCTCCTTCAATTCCACCTGATAACCTGATAAAAACAGAAGAAGATAAAGAATACTACAATAAAATAATCCAAGACTTTTTGCAAATAAACAAATTGGATGAAATGGAGCCACGAGTGGTGTGGGATGCATTTAAAGCTGTTTTGAGAGGACATTTTATACAACAAGGATCAAGGAAGAATAGAGAAAGGAATAAAAGAATAACTGAATTGGCAGCAGAAATAGCAGCCAAGGAAATGGAATTAAAACGAAAACCATCGAAGAAAATAGAGAGACAACTGTTGGCACTAAAACAAGAGAAAAACCATATGGAGTTAGAACTCCAGTCAAGACAAATGAAATTTTTAAAACAACAGACTTTTGAAAATGCGAATAAACCCGGTAAATGGTTAGCAAATCAAATCCGGAAAAAAAGACAAATAAATTATATATCTAAAATAACAACTGCAGATAAGGATTTGAGGACGGATAAAGAAATCATAGAGGAGTTCAGGAGATTTTATACTCAATTATATACAAAGGACAATATAATGAAAGAAGACATTATGGAGTACATAGGCCAAATGAAGCTAGATAAAATAACGGATGAAGATAGAGAAGCACTGAATAAAGAGATATCTGAGGAAGAAATTGAAAAAGCAATCAATAAAATGGATGCAGATAAGGCCCCTGGACCTGACGGGTTTACGGCGGGATTTTATAAATCCTTTAAACAACAGCTACTACCAACACTTAAAGTTATTGCAAATGAAGCGATGAAATATCAGAAGGTACCAGACTCTTGGAAGGAAGCGGAGATCACAGTGATACACAAAGAAGGCTCCCCGGAAACGGATATTAAAAATTATAGGCCAATTTCTCTCTTAAACACGGATTATAAAATATTTGCAAACATCATGGCCACAAGATTAAAATTATTTTTAAACAAATGGATTGGAGAAGAGCAAACAGGTTTTCTGCCAAATAGACACATGAAAGAAAACATACGCAACGTCCTAGATCTTTTGGAATATTATGAGATGAACCATCAAAAAGAATTCGCCATTCTATCAATAGATGCAGAGAAAGCTTTTGATAATTTGAATTGGGATTTCTTCAAAATACTAATACAAGAATTGGACATGGGGGAAAAATTTAATAATGCAATTAATGCGATCTACGAATTCCAAAAAGCCAAAGTGAAAATAAATGGCCAAATGACACAAGAATTTGAAATAGCAAAGGGTACCAGGCAAGGGTGCCCACTATCCCCATTGATTTTTATAATGGCAGTGGAGATCCTAATGAAGAAAATCAGAGAAGATGAAAAGATAAAAGGAGCGAAAATTGGAAAATTTGAATATAAGATACGAGCGTTTGCGGACGATTTATTAGGAACAATTGAGGACCCAGAGAAAAATTTACAAAATTGGATAACCAAAATAGAACAATTTGGAAAAGTGGCAGGTTTTAAAATGAATATGAAGAAAACAAAACTCTTATTTAAGAATGTGGAAAAGGAGAAACAAGTAAAGATACAACAACAAGTGGGGATAGAGAGTGTTAAGAAAATTAGATACCTCGGAGTCTGGATTACAGCGAGAAATGGTCAACTTCTGAAGAATAATTACGAAATAGTTTGGAAGAAAATTCAAAAAGATGTACAAAAATGGAATTCTTTAAACCTATCACTTCTTGGCCGGATATCTTTAATAAAGATGAATGTTTTACCAAAACTTATATTTCTATTTCAAAATATTCCGATAATAAGAAATCAAACCCTATTCAAAAAATGGAAGAAGGACTTATTGAAATTTGTCTGGAAAGGAAAAAGGCCAAGAATAAACTATATAAACCTGATAGATAAAAAATCTAGAGGAGGGTTGGGATTTCCTGATTTGAAGACTTATCATGAGGCATGTGCTCTGTCATGGATAAGAGACTGGATGACGTTAGACAAAGAAAAATGTTTAAATTTAGAAGGTCATGACCTGAGAGTAGGATGGCACGCATATGTTTGGTATAACAGAGAACTAAAAGAAAAAAACTTCGGTAATCATTTTGTGCGAGCCTCCCTACTGAGGACATGGCTGAGGTACAAAGCCCTCTTTTATAAAAACACACCACTATGGGTCTCAGCAATGGAGGCACATCAAAGAAGATTGTTAGGATGGAGGGTTTGGCCAAGATATAAGGACATCCTGGTAAAAGGGAAAATGGAGATTAAATCTTTTGAACAACTCAAGAACTCTTATGGCAATATAACTTGGTTACATTACTTACAAATTAAAGAATATTTCAAACAAGATCAAAAAATTGGTTTTGACTGGGAAGAAAATACATGGGATAAAGTATTAAAAATACAAAAGAAAATAGTGACAATACTCTATAATAAATTGGTCCAATGGCAAACGGAAACTGAACAGGTGAAAACATGTATGATTAAGTGGGCCGAAAACTTAAGACGACCCATTCAGTTTAGAGAATGGGAGCAAATATGGAACAAAAAGTTGAAATATACGTATGCCATGGACCTGAAAGAAAATTGGTATAAAATGTTTTATAGATGGTATTTGACACCGAATAAACTTAGCCATATGTATCAAAATGTCTCAGATAAATGTTGGAAATGTGGGGAACAAACAGGCACATTCTACCATATGTGGTGGACCTGTAAGGATACAACTAAGTTCTGGGCTTCTATCCATGAAGAAACACAAAAGATGTTGAAGAAGAGGTTCAAAAAGAAACCTGAATATTACTTATTGGGATTTACAGATTTGGATTTTAAACTGGATGAGAATGAAGACAAATTATTTACATACTACACTACAGCGGCAAGGACTGTTTTTGCCAAATACTGGAAGAATGATCAAACACCGACCATCGAAGAATGGTTGGAGAAAGTTAAAGAAATAAGAGACATGGACGAATTAACTTTTTTGATGAGAAGAAATACTGGAAAATCGCTAAAGAGAACAGACTGGACCCTTTTCTATGACTACGAAAAGAAACTTAAAGATAAAAGTATTAGAGGATAAGAATAGATAAGTAGGTTGGAGAAGTAGAGTGAGAAGATCCTGAGGTTGGAGTGGAAGTCATTTTAGATTAGTTTAGGTGTTTTTTTTTTCTGTTGTGTTTTTGTGCTACCCTTCCTTCTTTCCTATCCTCTTGTTATTGTTCCCCCTCTTTCCCTGTGTTGATTTATAAAATGTTTAATAAAAATTATTTGAAAAAAAAGAATTGTAATACAATGGTTGCTGATGACACGATAAATAAATAAAAAATAAATAAACCACTTCTGCCGCTGCTCCCATAACCCAGACTGTGGTCATGCTGGCTAGGGCTGCTAGGCACTGGATAGACAACCCATGTTACGAATACACAAAATTGGTTGGATGTACAAACCCAAAAAGCAAAGCCTCTTCCCAACTTAACCTACTTTAGTTGGTAGCAATTTTCAATTATTTATTTCCCTGCCCTGCCTTAAATAACAACAACAACAACAATATTTTTTCCTTCCCACCGAAGGGACTCAGAGCAGATTACAGTATATACACAGACACAGGCAAACATTCAGTGCCTTGTTACAAATGACATACAAATACACAGACAAAGGTAAAGACTTCTTTCATTTCTGGCTTGGAAATATTAATATTAATAATAATAATAATAATAATTATTATTATTATTATTATTATTATTATTTAAGGCAGGGAAAGAAATAATAATAATAATTATTATTATTATTATTATTATTATTATTTTCCCTGCCTTAAATAATAAGAAGAACAACAACAACAACACTTTATTTATATTTTATATATTTATATTTTATTTATATTTATACTGGTCAAAGGACATTTGATCAACTACCAAGCTTGCAAACTTTGTGTTTTGTTTGTTTGTTTGTTTGTTTGTTTAAAAATGCAACACAACTGTCTGGTCTGCTCCTGACACGATAAATAAATTTATATTTTTTCGAAGGCTTTCATGGCTGGAATCACTAGGTTCTTGTGGGTTTTTTCGGGCTATAGAGCCATGTTCTAGAGGCATTCTCTCCTGACGTTTCGCCTGCATCTATGGCAAGCATCCTCAGAGGTAGTGAGGATGCTTGCCATAGATGCAGGCGAAACGTCAGGAGAAATGCCTCTAGAACATGGCTCTATAGCCCGAAAAAACCCACAAGAACTTATATTTTGTCCTTCTCCCCAGAAGGACTCAGAGCAGATTACAGTATATACACAAACACAGGCAAACATTCAGTGCCTTGTTACAGATGACATACAAATACACAGACAAAGGTAAAGACTTCTTTCATTTCTGGCTTGGAAATAATAATAATAATAATAATAATAATAATAATAATACTTTATTTGTACCCCGCTACCATCTCCCGAGGGACTCGGTGCGGCTTACATGAGGCCGAGCCCACAACACAACAATAACAATAACAGCAATAATACAAAAACAATACAAAAACTCATAGCAAAATAAGCAAAAACAAGAACAATAACACGACGCATTTAAAAACCAATGGCTGGGCCAAATGTAATAATTAAAATTTTTAAAAATAATGCTGGGCATGAACAGGTAATATGTAATTGGGATAGAGGTTTTGGAGAGGGAGGAAATGTGCAGACAATCTAAAATCATTATTAAAGTGCGTTTGAGGACATATTGCTGGGAGTTTCCTTATTCTGGGAAGGCACACTGAAACAGCCACGTTTTCAGGCTCCTCCTAAAGACTGCCAGAGATGGGGCTTGTCTAATATCCCTGGGGAGTGAGTTCCAGAGTCGAGGGGCCACCACTGAGAAGGCCTTCTCCTTTGTCCCCACCATTTATTATTATTTATTATTATTATTATTATTAATTTTTGCTGTTCGTATTTGTTGTGAACCGCTGTGGGTCGCCTTCGGGCTGAGAACAGCGGTATATAAGTAAGGTAAATAAATAAATAATAATAATAATAATAATAATAATAATAATAATAATAATAATAATTTCTTTCTCTGCCTTAAATAATAACAACAACAATAACTTTATTTATATTCTCTCCTTCTCCCTGAGGGGATTCTGAATGGATTACAGTATATACACAGACACAAGACAAACATTCAGTGCCTTGTTACAAATGACATACAAATACACAAACAAAGGTAAAGACTTCTTTCATTTCTGGCTTGGAAATAATAATAATAATAATAATAATTATTATTATTATTATTATTATTATCATTATCATTATATCTTTCCCTGCCCTGGCTTAATAATAATAATAATAATAACAACAACAACAACAACACTTTATTAATATTTTGTCCTTCTCCCCGGAGGGACTCAGAGCAGATTACAGTATATACACAGACACAGGCAAACATTCAGTGCTTTGTTGCAAATGACATACAAATACACAGACAAAGGCAAATACTTCTTTCATTTCTGGTTCAGAAATAATAATAATAATAATAATAATAATAATAATAATACCTTTCCCTGCCTTACCTTAATAATAATAACAGAAATTATTATTATTATTATTATTATTATTATTATTATTATTACTATTATTATTATTACTATTATTACTATTATTTCTTTCCCTGCCCTGCCTTAAAGTTAAAGGACTGAGCTCTTCTGAAGGCATGTGGACCCAAACATTGACAATCCATCCACTCCACATCTTCTGACTCTATGTTGGATGGATGGACAGTTGTGGTTTCCACCGAGGGGATGGAGGGAGGGTCAGAACCGCCTCACTCATGAAGAGAAGGTCTACTCCTGGGTAAACCAGCAACTAAAATTTCCTTCTATGCAGATCATTGACGTGAAACCCCCTTCGGTACGATTCCTGCCTGAAGGCACAAGGATCGCTGCCTACTGGAGCCAACAGTACCGCTGCCTCTATCCGGGAACGGTTGTCCGAGGTGAGACCTTTTCCTAAGCCGAGAGTTGTGTTGGAAGTCACGGGAATAGGCCATGTTCTGAGCATACCTGGCTGTGTAGCCCAAAATGAGTGGAAGCTCCAATATATATGGTCAGAAATATAAAAAATTAACTAGTTATTTTTAATTACAAAAATGTGAGTCAAGCATTGAAAGGGTTAAATGAATGCAATGACTCAGTGAAAGCTGCATTTCAATATAAGTAGGTGTGCCTGTATGCCTCAGTGTTAGTTGCCCTCAGTATGAAGAGGCTTCAGTCTGAGAGAGGCCTCGGTGTGAGGTAAACCTCAGTGAGAAGTAGGCCTCAGAGTTAGTAGGCCTCAGTGTGAGAGGCCTGGTGTGAGAAGTCTTTGGTGAGAGAAGCCCCAAGTTAAAGGCCTTGTGTGTAAAGCTCAGGTGTGAAGGCTGCTCTGTGTAAAAGGCTATTGTAAGTCTAGTGTGAGAAGAGCCTCTATGAGAGCGAAGCTTTATATCTAAATGAGAAAGAAGCCCAGCATGGAAGCAAAGTAGGAAGTATAAAGAACTTTATTTGTATTGTTGAAGGTTTTCATGGCCAGAATCACTGGGTTGTTGTACATATCTTGGGCTGTATGGCCATGTTCTAGAAGCATTCTCTCCTGACGTTTCGCCTGCATCTATGGAAAGCATCCTCAGAGGTAGTGAGGTCTGTTGGAAGTAGGAAAAAAGGTTTATATATCTGTGGAATGACCAGGGTGAGACAAAGGACTCTTGTCTGCTGAAGCTAGGTGTGAATGTTTCAACTGACCACCTTGATTAGCATATAATGGCCTGACAGTGCCTAGGGCAAACTTTTGTTGAGAGGTGATTAGATGTCCTTGTTTGTTTCCTCTCTGTTGTTGTGCTGTTTTCATGGTTTCCTCCTTTCTGTTGAAATTGTCCACATGCTTGTGTATTTCAATGGCTTCTCTGTGTAGTCTGACATGGTGGTTGTTGGTGTGGTCCAGCATTTCTGTGTTCTCACATAATATGCTGTGTCCAGGCTGGTTCCTCAGGTGCTCTGCTATGGCTGACTTCTCTGGCTGAAGTAGTCTGCAGTGCCTTTCATGTCCCTATGTGTGTAGGTGTTTATTCCCTCTCTTCTGATTACTTTTCTTCTTCCTTTAGGGGCTCATGATCAGGAGGAGGATGGAGACTTGATCACCGTAGAGTTTGACGATGGCGACACTGGACGGATCCCCTTATCTCACATCCGGTTACTTCCAACGGATTACAAAATCCAGTGTGAGTCCTGCATTTGTAGAACTTTAGAGCCAGAAGGTGCTTCAGGGGTCCATCTCCGTACGATGTGCAACTGAAGTACCCCTGAAAAATGCCCAGCTTCCGTTTAAAGCCTCCAAAGAAAGAATCCACCACTCTCCAAGGCAATCTAATCCATTGTCAGACAGTTCTTCCCAGTGGTACCTCTTTTTTTGTAATTCGAATCCATTCTAATATAATGCTGCAGAATTAAGTTCGTCTCACTTCTTCCAGGTTCTTCCCTTTTTTTCTGGAATTCGCTGGCTGCATAGAAGGATCGATAGATCTTATGTTCCAAGGGAAGGCCTTGCGCACAGGTTGCGATGGCTCAGGGACTTCTACTAGTCCAATGACACCCACTTCGAGTAGCATTGGCAGTCATTCTCACACTTGGGTGCTCAAGATGTTTTGGACTTCCCTCAAAGACTCTCATTCAGCATTGGTCAGTGGCCAAAGGTTCTGGATTCTGAAGTCCAAAACATCTTAACGTCCAGCGGTTTAAAATAGTTGGCCTACTACTCTGCCCATAAGGTTCTTGTGGGTTTTTTCGGGCTATATGGCCATGTTCTAGAGGCATTTTCTCCTGACGTTTCGCCTGCATCTATGGCAAGCATCCTCAGAGGTAGTGAGGTCTGTTGGAAATAGGACAATGGGTTTATATATCTGTGGAATGACCAGGGTGAGACAAAGGACTCTTGTCTGCTGAAGCTAGGTGTGAATGTTTCAACTGACCACCTTCATTAGCATTTGAATTGCCTAGCTGAGCCTGGGAAAGGAAGAGCCCATGAAAATGAACAAAGTCTGGCTACCAGTATTAAAAAACTCTAAAATTACAACAGCAAAACAGCAGAGAGGAAACAACAAGGCACATCTTAACACCTCTCAACAAAAGATTTTCCCAGGCTCAGCCAGGCCTTCAAATGCTAATGAAGGTGGTCAGTTGAAACATTCACACCTAGCTCCAGCAGAGAAGAGCTCCTTGCCCCACCCCAGCCATTCCACAGATATATAAACCCATTGTCCTAATTCCAACAGACCTCACTACCTCTGAGGATGCTTGCTATAGATCCAGGCGAAACGTCAGGAGAAAATGCCTCTAGAACATGGCCATATAGCCCGAAAAAACCCACAAGAACCTTATGGGCAGAGTTGTAGGCCAACTATTTTAAACTTTTGGATGTTAAGATGTTTTGGACTTCAGAGTACAGAACCTTTGGCCACTGACCAATGCTGAATGAGGGTCTTTGAGGGAAGTCCAAAATATCTTGAGCACCCAAATGTGAGAATGACTGTCAATGCTACTTGAAGTGGTTATTGGACTAGCAGAAGTCCCTGAGCTATCGCAACCTGTGTGCAAGGCCTTCCCTTGGGACATAAGATCTATCGATCCTTCTATGCAGCCAGCTAATTCCAGAAAAAAAGGGAAGAACCCATTGTCCTAATTCCAACAGACCTCACTACCTCTGAGGATGCTTGCTATAGATGCAGGCGAAACGTCAGGAGAAAATGCCTCTAGAACATGGCCCTATAGCCCGAAAAAACCCACAAGAACCTAGTGATTCTAGCCATGAAAGCCTTCGACAATACAACTCTGCCCATATTTAGGTTGCACTTAAAGAAACTCAGCATTATGAATAGGAGCCACAACAGAGCTCACTGATACATGTTTTGCTTGCAGTGTGGATTTCTGCCGGTAATCCTATTTTAAGTCACTCTCAGGTGGATTTGGGGGGCAATAATGTGTACCTTGCAAAGGCTGATCTGGCCAAAGTGGTCCACGCCTTAGTCACCTCTAGACTGGATTACTGCAATGCACTCTACGTGGGGCTGCCCTTGAAAATGGCCCAGAAATTTCAGATGATCCAAGGGGCGGCAGCCAGGTTGTTAACTGGGGCCCCTTAAAGGGAGCGGTCAACCTTCCTGTTCAAGGAGCTCCACTGGCTACCATTCATTTACCGGTCCCAATTCAAGGTGTAAGTTCTTACCTACAAAGCCCTGAACGGTTTGGGACCCACCTACCTGCGTGACCGCATCTCTGTATACGAACCCACACGATCCCTTCGATCATCCGGAGAGGCCCTGCTCTCGATCCCACCAGCCTCGCGGACACGATTGGTGGGGACGAGAGAGAGGGCCTTTTCGGTGGTGGCCCCTCGACTCTGGAACTCCCTCTCTAAAGATATCAGACAGGCCCCAACTCTGGCAGTCTTTAGGAGGAGCTTGAAGACATGGTTGTTCCAATGTGCCTTCCCGGAATAATGATCCCATAGCACTTTGTCCTCCAAGCACTTTATATTTTTTAGATCTACTCGTATGCCCTTCCACAAACGCCACTATCACCTTTTCGTCCATGTCCCAGCATTATTCCCAATTTTAGCTTTACATTTGGCCTTCCCACTGTTTTTAATTCTGTTTGTCTTATTGCTAATGTTGTATATTTTATTGTCTATGTTTTTATTTTAATTGCTTGTACTGTTGTTGTTGTTATTGCTTGTGCTGTTGTATTCGGCCTCGGCCTCATGTAAGCCACACCGAGTCCCTTGGGGAGATGGTAGCGGGGTATAAATAAAGTATTATTATTATTATTATTATTATTATTATTATTATTATTTGGGGGTATGTGAGAGAGAGGCAGATAGAAGGGCAAGAACCAAGGAGCACAATGCCAACAATGGCTCTTGACTGTTGCAGGTGCCGAGCCTTCTCCGGCCCTCTTGGTACCCAGCATGAAACGCCGCAGCCGCAAATCCAGTAAGGATACTGGAGAAGGAAAAGAAGGAACTGGGATGGAATCGGACGAGATCGCTTCAAAAGGCAAAGGACGTGGGAGAAAAACAAGCAGCAAGGAGAAAGCTGGTATAAACACCACAGCCTGTCTTAGTGGGTTGGGAACATTGTGAGAAGACACTAGGAAAGCTGCCTTCTCCCAGGCCAGACTCAGTCCCTGTAGCCCAGAGTGGAATGAAGGAATGTTTGACTGCATCTTAATGTGTGGGTTTTTTTTTAGATTAACTTCACAATTCAGCAGCAGATCAGTTGCACAACTTCAGCGCTTTCCAGTAGCTTCTTCCTGCACAGTATTTTCAGCCAACTGCTCCCACAGCCTGCAGTCACTCTGGAACCTTTTACAGATACTTGAGCACATGCCCGGCCATTGTCAGTTTTACCATTGTATTCCCCCCAGTCTAGATGACATTACAAACTTACCACAGCACATAGTTATATCTTGTCTTAGCAGACAGGTTCTTTTAATCAATTACATAGAGCTTTCGACGACCAGCATCACAGCACAAGGAGAGAGAATACACTGTACATGACTTCCTTATATACAATTCTATACAATTACACATAGCAATCTCTGATTGGTTCCCAACTCATTAACTTAACTCAGACCCAGGATTGCATCATTCACAATCACCTGGACCAGGCCAGAACACATAGAATCATAGAATCAAAGAGACCTCATGGGCCATCCAGCCCAATCCCATTCTGCCAAGAAGCAGGAATATTGCATTCAAAGCACCCCTGACAGATGGCCATCCAGCCACTGTTTAAAAGCTTCCAAAGAAGGAGCCTCCACCATACTCCGGGGCAGAGAGTTCCACTGCTGAACAGCTCTCACAGTCAGGAAGTTCTTCCTCATGTTCAGATGGAATCTCCTCTCTTGTAGTTTGAAGCCATTGTTCTGCATCCTAGTCTCCAGGGAAGCAGAAAACAAGCTTGCTCCCTCCTCCCTGTGGCTTCCTCTCACATATTTATACATGGCTATCATATCTCCTCTCAGCCTTCTCTTCTTCAGGCTAAACATGCCCAGCTCCTTAAGTCGCTCCTCATAGGGCTTGTTCTCCAGACCCTTGATCATTTTAGTCGCCCTCCTCTGGACACATTCCAGCTTGTCAATATCTCTCTTGAATTGTGGTGCCCAGAATATTGGACACAATATTCCAGGTGTGGTCTAACCAAAGCGGAATAGAGGGTAGCATGACTTCCCTAGATCTAGACACTATGCTCCTCTTGATGCAGGCCAAAATCCCATTGTCTTTTTTTGCCTCCACATCACATTGTTGGCTCATGTTTAAATTGTTGTCCACGAGGACTCCAAGATCTTTTTCACACATACTGCTCCCACAGCCTGCAGTCACTCTGGAACCTTTTACAGACACTTGAGCACATACCCGGCCATTGTCAGTTTACCATTGTCTTTCCCCCAGTCTAGATGACATTACAAACTTACCACAGCACATAGTTATATCTCGCCTTAGCAGACAGGTTCTTTTAATCAATTACATAGAGACTTCGACGAACAACATCACAGCACAAGGAGAGAGACTACACTGTATATGACTTCCTTATATACAATTCTTTACAATTACACATATCAATCTCTAATTGGTTACCAACTCATTAACTTAGCTTAGACCCAGGATTGCATCATTCACAATCACCTGGACCAGGCCAGAACACATTCCCCAAATGATTCCCTATATACAGTTAATGCATGATTCAGCATTTCCAATAGAAGCCCATTAGCAGTGCATGACTCAGCCATATTACATTACATACAATACATTGTAAAACCTGACAATTTGTAGAACAGTGTTGTTGTTATTATTATTATTATCTGCAAATGGTGTTTTATTTCTTTATTTCATTTATGTGCTTTTTTTGTTGTTTCCCAGAAGAAAGTGTCCTAACAGAACCAACAAACCAGGAGGAAATACCCACAAGCCCTTCCCATCTGCCCGAAAAGACTGTTTGCAAACAGACTGTGAAAAACTCAAAGAAAACACCGCCGGTCCCTGCCAGATCCTCCCCAGACCCCACAGAAGAAAAACACCAAAGTAAAGGCAGTAAGATGAAGATTTCAGCCAAAATCCACAGTCCGTCGCAGTCCTCTTTCCAGTCGCCAGTGTTCAGCAGCGTTCGTAGCAATGAGCAGTACGCTGAGCTCTCCGGCATCCTGGGAGCCTTCGGTTCTTCTGATGCCTCCTCCCACAAAGTCAAGTCAAAGAAAGGGAAGTCCTCCGAGGACTCCCCGGAGTTTGGGTCAACGGCCAAAGCCCAGAGGAAGATCCCGGACGGTGAGGTCCTGATCAAGCTAGACCATGAGGGGGTCATGTCTCCCAAGAGCAAGAAGACGAAAGAAGCCATGAGGATGCTGGGAAGCTCAAACCTGGCCGGCAGGAGGGAGGCCAAGAACATCCTGGGAATGAGCTACAATCCCATTGCAAGTGCTGACGCCAAGCAGAAATCTTCGAGGAACAAAACATCCGGGGGAGAAGCTTCTGCCTCTAAGTTTTCCAGCAAGTTTGGAGGTGGCTCTGGAGAGACTCCTTCGTCTTCCAAAGATCATGAGGACAAAGACCAAGCAGAGCCGGCAGGAGACGAATCCGAAAGCAACAGTAGCGGCAGCAGTTCGGAGTCTGAAGGGGAAGAAGAAGAAGAAGCAGAGAAGAACGGCAACGGTGCTCAAGATGGCAGCTCCGCCAGCTCGCGGGCCTCCACGCCCATGTCTTCCACAAACTCCTCCACTTCCTCCTCCTCCAGCAGTAGCAGTTCCTCTTCCTCCTCCTCTTCTTCTTCCTCTTCCACTTCCTCTTCCTCCTCCAGCTCTTCCTCCTCCTCCTCCTCTTCATCCTCCACCACGGATGAAGACTCCTCCTGCAGCTCGGACGAGGAGACTTCTGAATCCCAGCCTGGTGTTTCTTCTGCCCAGCAGGCTTTGCCTTCCAAGCCAGCCAAGCAGACCGGCAAATCTCGCTCGGCTTCCCACCCTCCGGACTCTAAGCAGCAGCAGCCGCCACAACCGTCGCCACCACAAGCACAACAGCAGCAGCAGGCGGCGGCACAGAAGCAGCCGAGCGGGAACAAGAACCGGCCCAAGAAGCGCGAGGGGATCCACCTGCCCACCACCAAGGAGCTTGCCAAGCGCCAGCGGCTGCCTTCCGTGGAGAACAGGCCCAAAATTGCTGCCTTCCTACCTGCACGACAGCTTTGGAAGTGGTTTGGGAAGCCTACCCAGGTGAGGGAGGATTGGACTGTGCAAGAGTGGGTTAATGGCAGTTGCAGTCAAGGCATAACTTTTAACATTTATTTATATAGCACCCTTCTCCTGTGACAGGGCCCAAGGCTGCTCACCTCACATTAAGTGCAAAACATATATTTATTTATTTACGACATTTATATGCCGCCCTACTCATCCCGAAGGGGACTCAGAGCGGCTTACGAGTAATATGTAAATACAATACATTATATTATTACCATAGCACAATATCATATGATATTATAATTAAATATTTTATATTATTTTATATTATTATTTTTATTTTATATTACATATAAAATTTTATATTACATATAAAATAATATTACAATATAATGGTCTAGTTCAATATAGTAATATATAATACTGATATTGTACTATGCTGCATGTATGTGTGTATGTATGTATATGTGTGTGTGTGTGTATACACATATTCATATATATATATATACATACATACATACATACATATACATATATATGTTGCATCTCAGTTCAAGAAACAAGACCATAAGATTAAATCCACCACACTGGACTGTAGGAAAAGCAATCCTTGTTTATTGATGAAAAATTGGTTACAAAAGAAAGGTAAATGCAGAGTTAAAAAGCCACAGAAAAACATCAGTCAGTAGAATCTCTGAACTGGAGCAAAATTTCAAAAGCCACAATACAAGAAACAGGAATCTGTTAGCCTTTTACTAACCATGAACTTGATAACTAAGCCTCTGGGATTACCGGCTATGAAACACAGGAATTCTGCCAAGGCACAGCCACAGTCCCAAACGTTTATTGATCTAAAGAGGCACCCGGCAGGAGGCCTCTTAAACCAAAGAAGCTATTCTTTGAAACGCCCCTTGACTTTGACGTCTGGGCCTGTCTCTCCTGTAAACGATGGGACCTTCGTAGAAACTGGGAAACATTTCTGTCTCTAACTATCTGTTCTCTTCGGTCCTCATTAAAAACCCCAGGTGGAGAGATATCACGGCTAGTGATATCACGGCTAACTTCCAAAACATTTTCCTCCAGCTGTTGGGTTTCGTTTTCATCGCCGCTGACCTCTGCATCAACAGATTCCACACTGTCAGAGTCAGGGAGAGCTTGCTCAGTTGGAAAAACTATCAGAGAATCCGGTTCCCACAGATCAGGATCAGGCTGAACCCCAACAATATATATATATATATATATATATTATCATCTGCTCTGAGTCCCCTTTGGAGTGAGAAGGGTGGCATATAAATGTTATAAATAAATAAATAAATATTAGTATTATATATTACTATATTCTACCATACCATTTTACTGTAATATTATTAGTAATATTACATGTAATATAAAATATATAATTATAATGTTGTATTATTAGTAGAAGTATTATATTGTATTACATCATAATATTATCAATATTATATGTATATACAATATATTATATTATTTTATTATCATAGTGCAGGAGACAAGGTGGAACTGTCTTCCTGACCCCTTCTCTTCACTCTGGTCCCAGAGCAGCATAATAATAATAAACTTTATATAAATAAATAAATATATAAAGTTTAGATATAAATGTATGTTTATATATATATGTGTGTGGCTTAGGATCTGGATCCATCCTAATGTGGAAAACAGGTTCTGAGCTTATGAGATCCTGCATTCTTCTGTTCCACAGAGGCGTGGGATGAAGGGAAAAGCCCGGAAGCTCTTCTACAAAGCCATCGTCCGCGGAAAGGAGATCATCCGCATCGGAGATTGTGCCGTCTTCCTATCGGCCGGCCGGCCCAACCTGCCCTACATTGGCCGGATCCAGAGCATGTGGGAGTCCTGGGGGAACAACATGGTCGTCCGGGTGAAATGGTTTTACCACCCAGAAGAGACCAATCCTGGGAAGAAACTCAACGAAGGCAAGGTAGGCGGCCTCTGAAGCGTGAAACTTCCTTATTCAAGGGGAGAGGGAAGTTCTGGCTCAGTCGTGGAGGGAAATGATCTCAACTTTGAGAAGAAAGCCAAATAACAGGGAGAGTTGACTTATTACGTGGCACATATACCTTATGCCTATATGCCTATACAATGTTCCCTCGCTATTTCGCGTTTCACTTTTCGCAGACTCGCTGTTTCACAGTTTTCCTCTCAGTCCTCCCTCCCTGCAGCCTTGAAGGGCCTTTCCTTCCTTTCCTTTGCGCTCTCTCTCTCTTCACCCAGCGAAGGGAAAGGCGAGGAGGGCTTGTTTCCTTTCCCTTCCCTTCCCTTTCCCTTCCCTTTCCCTTTACCTCTCCCTTTCCTTTCCCTTCCCTCTCCCTTCCCTTTCCCTCTCCCTTCCCTTTCCCTTCCCCTTCCGTTTCCCTTCTCTTTCCTTTCCCTTCCCCTTTTCCTTCCCTTCCCTTTCCCTTCCCTATCCTTTCCCTTCCCTTTCCCTTCCCCTTCCCCTTCCCCTTCCTTTTCCTTTCCTTTCTCTTCCCTTTTCCTTCCCTTCCCCTTCCCCCTTCCCTTCCTTTTCCTTTCCCTTCCCTTTCCCTTTACCTCTCCCTTTCCTTTCCCTTCCCTCTCCCTTCCCTTTCCCTCTCCCTTCCCTTTCCCTTCCCCTTCCGTTTCCCTTCTCTTTCCTTTCCCTTCCCCTTTTCCTTCCCTTCCCTTTCCCTTCCCTATCCTTTCCTTTCCCTTCCCTTTCCCTTCCCCTTCCCCTTCCTTTTCCTTTCCTTTCTCTTCCCTTTTCCTTCCCTTCCCCTTCCCCTTCCCCTTCCCTTCCTTTTCCTTTCCCTTCCCTTTCCCTTCCCTCTCCCTTTCCTTTCTCTTCCCTTTCCCTTCCTTTTCTTTTCCCTTCCCTTTCCCTTCCCTTTTCCTTCCCTTCCCTTCCCTTCCCTTTCCCTTCCTTTTCCTTTGCCTTCCCTTTCCCTTCCTTTCCTTTCCCTTCTCTTTCCTTTTTCTTCCCTCTCCCTTTCCTTTCTCTTCCCTTTCCCTTCTTTTTCCCTTTCCTTTCCCTTCCCTTTCTCTTTCCCTTCCCCTTCCCCTTCCCCTCCCCTTCCCTTTCCCCTTCCCTCCCCTTTCCCTTTCCCTTTCCCTTTCCCTTTCCCTTCCATTCTCCTGCAGCCACCACACCGACAGGGAGGTGCGGGGGGGGGGGGGGGGGAGGAAGAGGAGCAGGAAGAAGAGAGGAAGGTGAAGAAGGTGTGCACAAGCAGGAAAGGAGGAGAGGGAAGAAGAGGAAGAGGAGCCAGCGGGAAGTGTGGTGTGCAAGGGTGGGGGAGGGAGGGAGGAAGTGATGGGAAAAGAGGAGAGGAAAGAGAAGGCGAAGGGATTGAGTGAGAGAGCGGAGAGGGGGAGAGAGGAGTGAGCGGAGCCACTCCTAGGAGGGGGCAGTCCTACGCCTCATCCCTACTTTGCGGATTTTCACTTATCGCGGGTGGTCCTGGAACGGAACACCCACGATAAGTGAGGAAACACTGTGTACCCATGGAGCAGAGAGGAAGGAGAACAACTCCGCTATCTGTCACAATTTTTGGAATTGTAATAAGCTCTCTTCTATAGCAATATTTCTGCTGATGCAGTCCCAAAGTTGTAAATTAATGATAGACGTCTTCCGCCCTGAAACATTCTGTCTCCATCTCAGTTTCCGGACAGATGTTGACTCTCCTTGATTGGTGTTAGCAAAGCACAAGCCTTGTGTTGGCTTTCTTCACCTTAACTTAAAAGAGCCATTGTTTCTGATTATGGTTAACATGTTGTTTTTCCCTAAAAGTTCATCAAGTCAGCAATATTAACAATTATTCTGTGCGGCAACAGAACAGCTTTTGCTGAGTTATTGCATCTATTTGACCCTTTCAGTGCTTCTCATCAGCAACTTTTAATTACAGTCCATGAATTGCAGTTCTCATCCTCAACTTTTAATTACAGTCCATGAATTGCAGTTGTTATCCAGGCCTTATTCCTTATGATGGAATCTTCAACCCAAGGAGGCCCCATTCAGACACCTTGTTGCAACCCAGATCAGGAAACAAGACCATAAGATATTAATCCACCACACTTGACTGTGGGAAAAAATAATCCTTTTTATTGATGAAAAATGGTTACAAAATAGAGGAAAAGACAAAGTCAAAAAGCCACAGTAAAATTCAGCAGTCAGGAATATCTCTGAACTAAACCAAAATTCCAAAAGCAACACTATAAAAACCTGGAACCTGTTAGCATTTCACTAACCATACTTGGAAACTAGAAGCCTCTGGGAATGCAGGCCATGGGAAATGGGAAATCTGCCAAGGTATTGCCTCAGTCTAAGCGATGCTTGATCTAACGAGACAGCCCGGGGAGAGACACTTTAAACTAAAGAAACTATTTCGGGACACGCCTCCAGGCTTTGAAGCTTGTGCCTCCCTTTCCTTTAATCTGCTTGACCTTTGCAGACTCTGCGATTCACTCCTGTTTTTCCAAATCTGTCCTTTTCTATCCTCATTTAAAAAAGGCAGGTGCTAGCACCTCTGGAGAGCTATCACCGCTTGATTCAGAAACATTCCCATCAGGATGCGTAGTTTCACTTCCCAAGCCACTGACCTCAGAATCAACAGTTTCCAAAACATCAGGGGAAAAAACGTGTTCAGTAGCCTGATCGGTTGCATCAGGAAATACAATCAGAGAATCAGGTTCAGGTTCACACACAGGCTGAACCCCAACACACCTTTCATCAAGTCCCTTTAAACCATATATCATATTTCATCCTGACCCTAAAAGTGGTTTGAGTGTTAGGCTAAGGCTCACGGAAACCAGGGTTGAAATCCCTGCTCAGTTCTAGAAGCCTGCTTGGATAAGACTAGGCAAGTCACATATTCTCAGCCTCAGAGGAAAGCAAAGGTTAGCCCCCCCCCCCCCCCCCACCTTGGACAGATCTTACTGAGAAAACTCTGTGATGGGTTCCTTTGTTGTTGTTGTTCATTCGTTCAGTCGTCTCCGACTCTTCGTGACCTCATGGACCAGCCCACGCCAGAGCTCCCTGTCGGCCATCACCTCCCCCAGCTCCTTCGAGGTCAGTCCAGTCACTTCAAGGATGCCATCCATCCATCTTGCCTTTGGTCGGTCCCTCTTCCTTTTGCCTTCCACTTTCCCCAGCATAATTGTCTTCTCTAGGCTTTGCTGTCTCCTCATGATGTGGCCAAAGGACTTCAACTTTCTCTGTAGTCTCCTTCCCTCCAATGAGCAGCCGGGCTTTATTTCCTGGAGGATGGACTGGTTGGATCTTCTCGCAGTCCAAGGCACTCTCAGCACTTTCCTCCAACACCACAGTTCAAAAGCGCCTCTCTTCCTTCGCTCAGCCTTCCCTAAGGTCCAACTCTCACATCCGTGGGTGACTACAGGGAAGACCATGGCTTGGACTAGGCAATGGATCTTGGTTGCCAGTGTGATGTCTCTACTCTTTACTATTTTGTTGAGATTGGACCTTGCTCTCCTCCCAAGAAGGAAGCGTCTTCTGATTTCCTGGCCACAGTCTGCATCTGCACTCATCTTTGCGCCTAGAAATACAAACCCTGTCTCTGCCTCTACGTTTTCTCCCTCTATTTCCCAGTTGTCAATCATTCTTGTTGCCATGATCTTGGTTTTTTTGATGTTTAGCTGCAACCCGGCTTTTGCGCTTTCTTCTTTCACCTTGATTAGAAGGCTCCTCGGCTCCTCTTCGCTTTCGGCCATCAGAGTGGTGTCGTCTGCATATCTGAGGTTGTTAATGTTTCTTCCAGCCATTTTCACCCCAGCTTTGCATTCATCCAGCCCCGCACATCCTCGCATGATGTGTTCTGCATACACGTTAAAAAGGTTGGGTGAGAGGATGCAGCCTTGCCGGACGCCTTTCCCAATCTTGAACCCGTCTGTTGTTCCGTGGTCAGTTCTGACTGTTGCTCCTTGGTCCTTGTCCAGATTCCTCAGGAGAGAGGGAAGGGGGCTTGGGATGCCCATCCCACCAGGAACTTGCCACAATTTATTATGATCCACACAGTCAAAGGCTTTAGAATAGTCAATGAAGCAGAAGTAGATGTTTTTCTGAAACTCCCTGCCTTTCTCCATTATCCAGCGGATATTGGCAATCTGGTCTCTCCTTCCTCTGCCTTTTCTAAACCCAGCTTGAACATCTGGCAACTCTCGTTCCGTGTCTTGCTGGAGTCTTCTTCCTTGCAGGATCTTGAGCATTACCTTACTGGCATGAGAAATAAGGGCCACTGTACGGAAGTTGGAGCAGTCTTTCGCATTTCCCTTTTTTGGTATGGGGATATAAGTTGATTTTTGATGGGTTCCTTAGGGTCACTATACGTTGAAACATCTTGAAGGTGTACAAAAAACAAAAAGTCAAGTGAATCCAAGTATCTGAGCAGAATGCACCCTCAATCCTTCCCACAAGACCAGGTTCTCGGTGTAGTCGAAAAGACTATTTTGTTTGTAGAAAGCTTTGAGTGTTGTTATTTTTGATTCCTGGTAATCTCACTCCTTTCTTTCTGTTGTTTCTCTGCTCCGTCTCTTCACCTTCACTCTGTTCGTTATTCCTGACTTCAGCGTTGGGATCAGAAGTCCGGGAGAAGCCTCTCCACCGCACTCCAGGGTTCCAACCAGAGGAAAGACTTCATGGAGGTGAGTGCTGTAGTACAAAAAAACACTTAAAACAGTGTTTCTCAACCTGGGGGTCGGGACCCCTGGAGGGGTCGCGAGGGGGTGTCAGAGGGGTCGCCAAAGACCATCAGAAAACAGGGTATTTTCTGTTGGTCATGGGGTTTCTGTGTGGGAAGTTTGGCCCAGTTCTGTCACTGGTGGGGTTCAGAATGCTCTTTGATTGTAGGTGAACTAGAAATCCCAGTAACTACAACTCACAAGTGTTGTATCTCAGGCTAAGATTCACCTTGCTGTCTCTGACAAACCAGCCAAACTTGTGAGGTAGAAAGTTTATTGTGAGGTTTTCCAAACAAAGCAGATTATAAGCAATAAAAAGATCAGTAGTACAAGGTAAAAATCCAATATAATCCCTTTGAGTCAAAGCAGGAGACTTGAAGCAAAGAAGCAGAGTAAAGTCCAGGAAATAGCATGAGGTTACATGAAGCAGGCTTTTCCCAAGCCCCAGAGCCGAAGCCAAAGCGAGCCATTTTAGCAACGTTGGACTGACACAGGACCAGTTCCAAGGCAGGTTACTTATACGTTAAACATCAAAACATCAAACATCAAACAAGCAGCTAACGAGCAGTTTTCCCACCAACAGATGAGCTCAACACTTGGCTGCAAGTCGTGAACTCTTTCTTAACACCTGGGCAGCGTGACCTTGTTTCCCACCGACTGTCTTATCAGCTACATTCCGTTCTTGTGAAAACAGCGGCCTGTCTCTAGTTGTGTCTCTAGCTACATGAGAAAACTGAAAGCCCACATCTGCACTCTCATTCCCATCATGCTGTTGCTGCTGCTGAACCACAACAACAAGTGTCAATGTCTATCTTCCCCAAACTCCACCACATTTGGGCATATTAAGTATCCATGCCAAGTTTGGTTCAGATGCATTATTGTTTAAGTTCACAGTGGTCTACCTGGATGTAGGTGAACTACAACTCCCAAACTCATGGTCCCACCAAAGTGTTTTCTGTTAGTCTTGGGAGTTCTGTGTGCCAAGTTTGGTTCAATTCCATCATTGGTGGAGTTCAGAAGGCTCTTTGATTGTAGGTGAACTATAAATCCCAGCTACTACAACTCCCCAATTACAAAATCAACCCCCCCCCAAACCCCACAAGTATTAAAACTTCGTCGTATTGAGTATTTGTGCCGAATTTGGTCCAGTAAATGAAAATTCATTTACATTACAATTGATATCAGTAGCAAAATGACAGTTATGAAGTAGTAATGAAAATGATTTTATGGTTGGGGGGTTACCACAACAGGAGGAACTCTATTAAGGGGTCGCGGTAATAGGAATCATAGAATCATAGAATCAAAGAGTTGGAAGAGACCTCATGGGCCATCCAGTCCAACCCCATTTTGCCAAGAAGCAGGAATATTGCATTCAAATCACCCCTGACAAATGGCCACCCAGCCTCTGCTTAAAAGCTTCCAAAGAAGGAGCCTCCACCACACTCCGGGGCAGAGAGTTCCACTGCTGAATGGCTCTCACAGTCAGGAAGTTCTTCCTCATGTTCAGATGGAATCTCCTCTCTTGTAGTTTGAAGCCGTTGTTCCCTTGCGTCCTAGTCTCCAAGGAAGCAGAAAACAAGCTTGCTCCCTCCTCCTCCCTGTGGCTTCCTCTCACATATTTATACATGGCTATCATGTCTCCTCTCAGCCTTCTCTTCTTCAGGAAGGTTGAGAATAACTGACTTAAAAAAAAACAATAATTAAAATGAATAACAATTGTAACAAATATTAACTTATTAGTATTTCAGTGGGAAGTGTGGGTCTGCTTTTGGCTGATGAGATAGGATTGTTGTTGTTGTTGTTGTTGTGTGCTTTCAAGTCATTTCAGACTTACGTTGACCCTGAGCGAGGGCCAGGTAAATGACTTTGGAGGGCCGTATTCGGCCCCCGGGCCTTAGTTTGAGAACCCCTGTTTTAAATCCTTAAAATCTGATACGTTTCTAAATGTCTACTCTAGAAAATTAAATCTCTTTTAAGTATGCGGTAAATACTGGAGGTTTTGTGTCCGTGACAAAGCATTTTCTTATCAGGGTGGAAATTCACTTTTCAGCCAGTGAGCTGGGATTTCCCACTCTTGGCCAGTAGTAAAACAAAGGTGTTCTTGAAGCTCTGCTGCCTTGTTTCCTTCTTCTTTTCCATTTGTGTTTGAGCAGGCAAAGGTTGCTTAAGCTGTGTGCTGCAACAGAACTACAACTTTTGCTAAGTCATTGCATCTATTTAACCCCTTTCAGTACTTGAATCAAGAAATAGTTTTCTAAGATCTACAGAGACACTCGCTGGAACACCTCAGCAAACGAGAGCCCAAAAGTGGCAGGCTCAAACCCAGACCTGATATCAAATGAGAGACTCCCCCCTGGGCACACAGAGGACTGGGCGACTTAGAAGGTGCTGAACAGACTGCGCTCTGGCACCACGAGATGCAGAGCCAACCTTCAGAAATGGGCCACAAAGTGGAATCCATGACATGCGAGTGCGGAGAAGAGCAAACCACAGGCCACCTGCTGCAATGCAACCTGAGCCCTGCCACATGCACCAGGGAGGACCTTCTTGCGGCAACACCGGAAGCACTCCAAGTGGCCAGATACTGGTCAAAGGACATTTAATCAACTACCAAGCTTGCAAAATTTGTGTTTGTTTGTTTGTTTATTTGATAAAAAAAATCCAATACAACTGTTTGGTTTGCTCCTGACACGATAAATAAATAAATGTCTACTTGACTCACATTTTTGTAATATTTATTTATCATATCAGAAGTGAACAAAACAGTTGTATTGTATTTAAAAACAAAAAAAACACAAAGTTTGCAAACTTGGAATTCTATTAAATGCCTTATGGCCAGTATCTGGCCACTTGGAGTGCCTCTGGTGTTGCCGCAAGAAGGTCCTCCCTGGTGCATGTGGCAGGGCTCAGGGTGCATTGCAGCAGGTGGTCAGTGGTTGGCTCTTCTCCACACTCACATGTCGTGGACTCCACTGTGTGGCCCCATTTCTTGAGGTTGGCTCTGCATCTCGTGGTGCCAGAGTGCAGTCTGTTCAGAGCCTTCCAAGTCGCCCAGTCTTCTGATGATGTTGTTTATTGTTTATGCTCTGGTTTTATTTTGTTGTATTATGTTGTCCGGGCTTGGCCCCATGTAAGCCACTCCGAGTCCCCACTGGGGAGATTGTTGTTGTTGTTAAGAGTCCTTTGTCCCACCCTGGTCATTCCATAGATATATAAACCCTTTTTCCTAGTTCCAACAGACCTCACTACCTCTGAGGATGCTTGCCATAGATGCAGGCGAAACGTCAGGAGAGAATGCCTCTAGAACATGGCCATATAGCCCGAAAAAACCTACAACAACCCATTATTATTATTATTATTATTATTATTATTATTATTATTATTATTCTGTGTGCCCAGAAGGGAGTCCCTCATTTGGTATCAGCCATTGATTGAGGCTCTAGGTTTGAGCCTGCCACTTTTGGACTCTTGCTTGCTGAGGTGTTCCAGCAAGTGTCTCTGTAGATCAGTGGTTCTCAACCTTCCTAATGGCGTGACCCCTTAATACAGTCCCCCATGTTGTGGTGACCCCCAACCATAATATTGTTTTCATTGCTACTTCATAACAGTCATTTTACTACTGTTATAAAACATAATGTAAATATCTGATATGCAGGATGCATTTTCATTCACTGGACCAAACTGGGCACAAATACCCAATACACCCAAATGTGAATGCTAGTGAGGTTGGGCGAGGATTGATTTTGTAATTTGGGAGTTGTAGTTGCTAGGATTTATAGTTCACTTATAATCAAAGAGCATTCTGAACTCCACCAGCGATGGATTTGAACCAAACTTGGCTCCCATGACCAATGGAAAACATTGGAAGGGTTTGATGGGCATTGACCTTGAGTTTGGGAGTTGTAGTTCACCTATATCCAGAGAGCACTGTGGACTCATGCAATGGTGGATCTGGACCAAACTTGGCACGAATACTCAATATGCCCAGATGTGAACACTGGTGGAATCTGGGGAAAATAGATCTTGACATTTGGGAGTTGTAGTTGCTGGGATTTATAGTTCATTACAAGCAAAGAACATTCTGAACTCCACCAACCATAGAATTGGCTCAAACTTCCCACATGGAATCCACATGACCATCAGAAAACACTGTGTTTTCTGATGGTCTTTGGCGACCCCTCTGACACCCCCTCGCGGCCCCCTCAGGGGTCCCGACACCCAGGTTGAGAAACACTGCTGTAGATCTTGGAGTTCTGGCTGATATCCAAACGGGATATTTTTTTAAATTTAAAATACCTAGTTAATTTTGAGCTGGGGAAAGTGGAAGGCAAAAGGAAGAGGGGCCGACCAAGGGCAAGATGGATGGATGGCATCCTTGAAGTGACTGGACTGACCTTGAAGAAGCTGGGGGTGGTGACGGCCGACAGGGAGTTCTGGCGTGGAGTGGTCCATGAGGTCACGAAGAGTCGGAGACGACTGAACGAATGAACAAGTTAATTTTGAATATTTCTAACAGATTCCTGAAGATTTTAGAAGATTGAGAGCAATAGGAGATGTGTTGCTTCTTATTCTGCTTTGGTGTCTTCCACGTCGCCCGGCTAACCTCTCCCCTTCCCTCTCTCTTTCTCTCCTTTCCGATCCAGCGTGCGCTGTACCAGTCTTCCCACGTTGACGAGAACGACGTCCAGACAATCTCGCACAAATGTCTGGTGGTCGACTTGGAGCAATACGAGCAGATGCTGAAAACCAAGAAATACCAGGACAGCGAAGACCTTTACTACCTAGCGGGGACATACGAGCCCACCACGGGCATGATATTCAACACAGATGGGGTCCCCGTCATCTGTTAACTACTTTGGAGGAATCCCACCCTCCCAAAGCGTTCGGAGTAACGCCCCTCGCCTCTCCGTAGAGGAAGGAAGAGACGACGGCAAAGAAGAATGGGATGTCATGAAATGTATGTGCCTGTTTTAACGACAGCATGATTGTTTTAACACTCGGTCACATCGTTCCAGAAATACAAAGCGAAACCCCGGAGGGGTCTTTCAGAAACAGAACGATCGAACTCGTGCAAAAGAAGGGAATAAGGTTGTTTCACAAAACGACACAAGGCAAGAAGTTTGCAATCTGTCCGTACACGAACTGGTACGACTTTGGGGTGCTGTGCCACATCGATTGCCGGGATAAAGCTGAACTACACCTTCCTTCCCGTGGTTCAGGCGTGCATAGGATACTTCAGGAAACTCAACGTCTTCTCAAACCTTCAGGGTCATCCACTTAAAAGCCTTCCTCACCAAAAACTATAAGATGAACTATGTTGCAGGGTCAACGAGACGCTCGTGGAGGCTCCGCTCAGGTGTTTGCTCCACCTGAAAGTCTGTCCGCAAACGGAGACCTGAAGGAAGGAGCCGCGGTTGAGAATTATAGTGTTGCTTGGACATAAATTTGCAGCCTGGAGATGCTGAGAGAGACCAGCCACGCAACGGTGTCCTATCTAGATCCATTTTCCTGCTCCTTCCAAACATTTGGTGCTTTTCATTCCAAGCCGGGGTGGCTGAACGAGAAGCATTTCTTCCTCCCGTTAAGATGAATGTAAAGTGAACGGCTCCTGCTTGGAAATCCCGGATCTTGCTTCCATCCAGACCCAAGATTTTGGGGAAAGGCGTGTGTTTGGGACGTTGGCTGTTTGGCTCTTTGCTGCTTCAGGAACTCAAAACACTTACCCTTCCATATATATATATCACAAGCACCAGGGGCTTCCTGCTTTTACACCTCTGAGCTGCTGAACTTGCTGACCGAAAGGTCAGCGGTTTGAATCCGGGGAGCGGGGTGAGCTCCCGCTGTTAGCCCCAGCTCCTGCCAGCCTAGCAGTTCGAAAACATGCAAAAGTGAGTAGATCAATAGGTACCGCTTCTGCGGGAAGGTAGCCAGGGTGAGCTCGCACTGTTAGCCCCATCTCCTGCCAACCTAGCAGTTTGTAAACATGCAGATGTGAGTAGATCAGTAGGTACCGCTTCTGCGGGAAGGTAGCGGGGATGAGCTTCCACTATTAGCCCCATCTCCTGCCAACCTAGCAGTTCGAAAACATGCAAATGTGAGTAGATCAATAGGTACCGCTTCTGCGGGAAGGTAGCCGGGTTGAGTTCCGACTGTTAGCCCCAGCTCCTGCCAACCTAGCAGTTTGAAAACATGCAGATGTGAGTAGATCAATAGGTACCGCTTCTGCAGGAAGGTAGCAGGGGTGAGATCCCACTGTTAGTTAGCCCCAGCTCCTGCCAGCCTAGCAGTTTGAAAACATGCAGATGTGAGTTTGGCTTTTGCGGGAAGGTAGCGGGGGCAAGCTCTCACTGTTAGCCCCAGCTCCTGCCAGCCTAACAGTTCGAAAACATGCAAATGTGAGTAGATCAATAGGTACCGCTTCTGCGGGAAGGTAGCAAGGGCGAGCTCCCACTGTTAGTTAGCCCCAGATCCTGCCAACCTAGCAGTTTGTAAACATGCAGATGTGAGTAGATCAGTAGGTACCGCTTCTGCAGGAAGGTAGCGGGGGCGAGCTTCCACCGTTAGCCCCATCTCCTGCCAACCTAGCAGTTCGAAAACATGCAAATGTGAGTAGATCAATAGGTACCGCTTCTGCAGGAAGGTAGCGGGGGCGAGCTTCCACTGTTAGCCCCAGCTCCTGCCAGCCTAGCAGTTCAAAAACATGCAAATGCGGGTAGATCAATAGGTACCGCTTCTGCGGGAAGGTAGCGAGGGCGAGCTCCCACTGTTAGTTAACCCCATCTCCTGCCAGCCTAGCAGTTTGAAATCATGCAGATGTGAGTTTGGCTTTTGTGGGAAGGTAGCAGGGGCAAGCTCCCACTGTTAGCCCCAGCTCCTGCCAACCTAGCAGTTTGAAAACATGCAAATGTGAGTAGATCAATAGGTACCACTTCTGTGGGAAGGTAGCCGGGGTGAGTTCTGACTGTTAGCCCCAGCTCCTGCCAGCCTAGCAGTTCAAAAACATGCAAACGCGAGTAGATCAATAGGTACCGCTTCTGCGGGAAGGTAGCCGGGGTGAGCTCCCACTGTTAGTTAACCCCATCTCCTGCCAGCCTAGCAGTTTGAAAACATGCAGATGTGAGTTTGGCTTTTGCGGGAAGGTAGCAGGGGCAAGCTCTCACCGTTAGCCCCAGCTCCTGCCAGCCTAGCAGTTTGAAAACATGCAGATGTGAGTTTGGCTTTTGCAGGAAGGTAGCAGGGGCAAGCTTCCACTGTTAGCCCCAGCTCCTGTCAACCTAGCAGTTTGAAAACATGCAAATGTGAGTTTGGCTTCTGCAGGAAGGTAGCGAGGGTGAGCTCCCACCGTTAGCCCCATCTCCTCCCAACCTAGCAGTTCGAAAACATGCAAATGTGAGTAGATCAATAAGTACCGCTTCTGCGGGAAGGTAGCGGGGGCGAGCTTCCACCGTTAGCCCCATCTCCTGCCAGCCTAGCAGTTTGAAAACATGCAGATGTGAGTTTGGCTTTTGCGGGAAGGTAGCGAGGGCGAGCTCCCACTGTTAGCCCCAGCTCCTGCCAACCTAGCAGTTCGAAAACATACAAATGTGAGTTTGGCTTCTGCGGGAAGGTAGTGAGGGTGAGCTCCCACCGTTAGCCCCATCTCCTCCCAACCTAGCAGTTTGAAAACATGCAAATGTGAGTAGATCCATAGGTACCACAGTAAACGGCGCTCCGTGCAGTCGTGCTGGCCACATGACCTTGGAGGTGTCTACGGAGAACGCCGGCCCTTCAGCTGAGATACGGAGATGAGCACCAGCCCCCAGAATCTGACACAACTAGACTTAATGTCAAGGGGAGACCTTGACCTATGTCACGCACCTGGACCTTCTGAAGACTCCTCGGTGTTTCAGACAGGACAGAATACTCGAAACCATTTCCCCCTTCTTCCTCCCCCACTGGGCCCCCTTCGTAAAGACTTAAGGAGAAGATGGCACTTGCAGAAACGTGGGGCGTTTACCCGCGGGGGGGGGGGGGTGTGGAAGCGTTGGCCGTGGCACCTCCCCCTAAAGTTTGCCAGCCCACCCACGCCCATCCCTCCATCTGTCCATCCGTTGAGCCACGAGAGATACAGGGACGCAATCAGTCGCGGGCAAAGCCGCACGGGCGAAAAGTTCGGTGATGGGGCGAGGTGAGAACGGACAATAATAATTCTGTATTTTGCACTTAAAGAATCAAAACAAACGAACTCGTACACTACACACGCACCGCTGAGACGCCGTGATTGTTTCTGCCCGAGTCGGACTGTACCATTCCAGCACTACAAGTGGGGAGATCCGTGGACAGATATTTGTCTTTTTTTTAATTCTGCGGCGAAACATCCGGTCCCGGGGAAAAGGCGTCTTCCTGTGTTTTCCACCCTTTTTTCCGAAATCACGACCGATTTTTAACCGAACCACACTGGTGCTGCTTTGTATCGCCTGCCTTTTTTTCCCCAACCCGAACCCCGGACCGCCGCTTCCGGAAAAGAGACCTTTCGACAGATCGACGTGTCTTTTAAACTCACTCCACTCACCCATTCGACAACTCTGTACAGTTTGAATCTACCAAAAGACTCATATGTAGTAGTGTTCTCCTTCCTTTTTCCGTTCCGGATAGTAAGACGGAAGCAAAACAACAAGAGAGAGGAAGCGGAAGCGGAAAAGGAAGGGGAAGCGGGGAGGGAAAGCAAAAACGGAATCCAACTTTTTAATTAATAACTATAAAGTATAAATATATAAATATATATAAATATATAAACATTTTTTAAAAAAAAAAACTGTGAAAAAAAATTACGAAATTATGACAAAAAAAAAACCCGAAAACACGGTCTGACATTTTAGACGCCTCTATTTTTTAATTTCCTGTTGGATTGTGTGACCGCAGGGGAAAAAGAAGAAGAAGAAGAAGAAATCCGTACGGAAACTGTGTCTCTCTGTGCTTGTGTCGAAGCAACTTTTGTGTGAGCAAGTGTGTTATTATACAAATAATAATAATAATAATAATAATAAAGAAGTGACACAGAGAGCGAGGATTGAAGCGAATGTTAAATAGAAAGCACTTAACTGCCCATTGCCTTCTATGGAACACAAGGATTTTTTGTAGACAATCGAGAGGAAAGGAGCCAGGTTTTTGTCCCTTTTCCCCCCCACACTGTTTATTATTTTTTGTTTTGTTTTGTTACGTTTTCGGTTCCTCCCCCCACACCCCCCTTTTTTGCATTCTGTTCGTTGCCGAATTATGTGTGATTCCTTTTCATAAAAAAAAAAATCTATGATTGAAAAACTAAACAACCGGAACTCTGCCTTTGATTTTTGTCTTCGGTTTTGATCACTTGTTTCCTTCCGCAGAATCAACAACACGACTGTGAAGGAGTGTGGTTGAACTTACTGCCACCTAATCTGTGAGGAAAGCTGGGCAACGATCAATATCAGCTTAGGAGCTATTTTATAAGGGACTATTAATTACAGAAGGCTTTCTTCATCTGATAGTGCAGCGTTTACCGTACCTGGCTTGACTCCACTTCCCATGCAGGCTGTTTGCCTTGAGAGAAACTGTATCAGGCAAGGCTTGAGGAAAATAGTAACAAGTTTATTTTAACAGGAGTATAACATGTTTAACTGTTTCTTCACAAGAGGCACAAATCTTGATTGGTTACATTAGTAAGGTTTCATGAGTAATCTCAGGCATAGACTTCAAGAGGTTTCTATAAGCAGATGTAACTCTTCTGGACAACTGTCCTAATAAAACAAATAAGCTAAAAGGCTTATTAACAGACTTGGTTCCCAGCCAAACCTTGATTCTTAATGCAGAATCAATAACCCCCTGTAGTTTTATCACTACTGGGTCCTTTTCTGTAACCCCTTTGGTCACCAATTAATTCCCTGAATCTCCACCCAGAGATTCAGTCTTCTCAGTAGCTCACCGGCTTACTGACTGACTTTCAAAACAGCTGCCCCGTGAAGAGGCAGTTGGCTCTGCCCCTGTTGCTATGGCAACCCAGCTAACGCCAAGCCACCATCTCCAACAAAATATATTCCTTCATACTTACCATTTATCAACCACTGTCTAAACAACACATAAACATGAGAATAAAAGTTACACATCGTCACAACACGACAACACGAAGCCCTTGCCTTCCGTTGAGAATCCCCTCCCTGCTTTCCCCCTTTCTTTCTCTCTTAAGATACGGTGGTCCCAAACTTACCTACGTTCCAGGACCACCCGCAATACGTGAAAAACAAATACGAGGGGTATTTTTTAAGTAAGGTCCGTTTGAACATAAGTACACAAACGTAAATTCAAAAAAGTAAATTTATTTTCAGAAAGTACGTACTTCACTTGACTATTCTATTCACATTGACTCTCCTAAAGCCTTTGACTGTGTGGATCATAATAAATTGTGGCAGGTTCTGGGTGGGATGGGCATCCCAAGCCCCCTTCCCTCTCTCCTGAGGAATCTGTACAAGGACCAAGGAGCCACAGTCAGAACTGACCAGGGAACAGGAGACGGGTTCAAGATTGGGAAAGGAGGATGGCAAGGCTGCATCCTCTCACCCAACCTCTTTAACTTGTATGCAGAACACATCATGTGAGGATGTGCGGGGCTCGATGAATGCAAAGCTGGGGTGAAAATGGCTGGAAGAAACATTAACAACCTCAGATATGCAGATGACACCACTCTGATGGCCGAAAGCAAGGAGGAGCTGAGGAGCCTTCTAATCAAGGTGAAAGAAGAAAGCGCAAAAGCCGGGTTGCAGCTAAACATCCAAAACAACCAAGATTATGGCAACAAGAATGATTGACAACTGGAAAATAGAGGGAGAAGATGTGGAGGCCGTGACAGACTTTGTATTTCTAGGTGCAAAGATGACTGCAGATGCAGACTGTGGCCAGGAAATCAGAAGACGCTTCCTTCTTGGGAGAAGAGCAATGTCCAGTCTCGATCAAATAGTAAAGAGTAGAGACATCAGACTGGCAACAAAGATCCATTGCCTAGTCAAAGCCATGGTCTTCCCTGTAGTCACCTACGGATGTGAGAGCTGGACCTTCGGGAAGGCTGAGCGAAGGAAGAGAGATGCTTTTGAGCTGTGGTGTTGGAGGAAAGTGCTGAGAGTGCCTTGGACTGCGAGAAGATCCAACCAGTCCATCCTCCAGGAAAGAAAGCCCGGCTGCTCACTGGAGGGAAGGAGACTAGAGGGAAAGTCCTTTGGCCACATCATGAGGAGACAGCAAAGCCTGGAGAAGGGAATGATGCTGGGGAAAGTGGAAGGTAAAAGGAAGAGGGGCCGACCAAGGGCAAGATGGATGGATGGCACCCTTGAAGTGACTGGACTGACCTTGAAGGAGCTGGGGGTGGTGACGGCCGACAGGGAGCTCTGGCGTGGGCTGGTCCATGAGCTCATGAAGAGTCAGAGACAACTGAACGAATCAACAACAACATACTTCACTATTTTTCGACATAGTTGCCAAGTTTGTTGAAACACTTCTCATACCTCTGAACCAATTTTAAAAACCTCTTCATAAAAACTTGCCGCTTGCTCCGATAACCAAGCGTTCACTGTAATCAAAGAAGGGCAACCGGAGCAGTCGTCATCATGGATGTTGTCACGGCCATCTTTGAATTGTCGTACCCACTTACGCACTTTGCTTTCACTCATAACAGTATATCATCGTACACTTCACAAATCTGTCAATGAATTTCTGCAGCAGGCAGGTTCCTTGCTGACAAAAACCGTATCACTGAGCAAACCTCACATGCGGAGGGTGAGTTGATAGTCTTAAACATTTTTAAAGCACAGAACAGAACCGTACAGGTTAGCTACAGAGCGGAAACTGAGCACAGTTGTTCCCGAGGCATGCCGGTACACGAGGCACGCGCTCGTTGCAGTATGCGCGTGAACTACTAGTGTCTACAACAAAACGGACCTTACTTGAAAAATACTCCTCGTATGATGCCCAATCCACTCTTCACCCCCTTTACCTTCGCCTTCCTGCTCCTCGGCACCACTGGCAGCGCCCAGGAGCAGGAAAGCGAAGGTAAAGTGGGCAAGGAGGGAGAAAGAGCTGCCTCCTCACCCTCTTTACCTTTGCCTTCCTGCTCCTCGGTGCTGTCGGCAGCGCTCAGGAACAGGTAGGTGGAGGTAAAGGGGGCGAGGAAGGTGGAAGAGCCGCCTCCTCGCTCACTATACCTTCGCCTTCCTGCTCCTTGGCTCCACTGGCAGCGCCCAGGAGCAGGAAGGTGAAGGTAAAGGAGGTGAGGAGTGAGAAAGAGCCACCTCCTCGCCCACTTTACCTTCACCTTCCTGCTCCTCGGCACTACTGGTAGTACCCAGGAGCAGGAAGGCGAAGGTAAAGGGGGCAAGGAGGGAGAAAGCCGCCTCCTCACCCTCTTTACTTTTGCCTTCCTGCTCCTCGGTGCTGTCGGCAGCGCCCAGGAACAGGTAGGTGGAGGTAAAGGGGGCGAGGAAGGTGGAAGAACCACCTCCTCAGCCACTATACATTCGCCTTCCTGCTCCTTGGCTCGACTGGCAATGCCCAGGAGCGGGAAGGTGAAGGTAAAGGGGGGTGAGGAAGGGAAAAGAGCCGCTTCCTCACCTGCTTTACCTACTCCTTCCTTCTCCTTGGATCGACTGGCAGCGCCCAGGAGTGGGAAGGTGAAGGAAAAGGGGCGAGGAGGGTGGAAGAGCCTCCTCCTCACCCACTATAACTTTGCCTTCCTGCTCCTTGGCTTCAATGGCAGCGCCCAGGAGCAGGAAGGTGAAGGTAAAGAGGGCGAGGAGTGGAAAAGAGCCACCCCCTCACCTTCTTTACCTTTCTCTTCCTCCACGTCTCCGCCTGGGCCTCTTGCCACTGCTTAGGCCCCGTGATTGAGGAGGTGGCAGAGGCAGCACGGGGCGCAAGAGGCAGCAAGTGGCACAGGTGGCGGCGAGGAGGAAGAGGAAGGTAAAGAGGGCAAGGGGGTGGCTCTTCTTCCCTCCTTGCTACAATGTACCCTCATTAATTAATTTTTTAAAAAAAACGCGAAATAGTGAGTCCACAGTAAGTGAACCGTGAAGTAACAAGGGAACACTGTACTCCGTTTAGGCCAGTGTTTTTCAGTCTGGGGGTTGGGACCCCTGGGGGGTTCATGAGGGGATTTCAGAGGGGTCACCAAAGACCATCAGGAAACTTATACTTCTGGTGGTCTTAGGAACCCCTTTGGCAGAGAAGGATGAAGATCTCTCTGCCTGTCCTTCTCTTCCTTTTTGGGAATCCTCCCATCAGAAGCCCTCTTCTGCTGTGATTGGCCAGCCTCTAAGCCAAGGGAAGGGCTATTTCTGGGACTCCCAAGCAGGGAGGGAAGAGTAGACGTGCTTGGCACATGGCAGCGTGGTGCGCATGTGCGGGAGGGGAAGAGCATGCGAGGCTGGAGGGAGGCTCGGGCCAGTGAGTCCCTTCAAGGCATGGGAGTTCTGTGTAGCAAGTTTGGCCTAATTCTTTCATTGGTGGGGTTCAGAACGCTCCTTGATTATAGGAGAACTATATATCCCACCAACTACAAATGCCAAATATGATATGACACAGCTATGACCAAATGCAGTTTAATCACCTGTTTTTTGGTTGCAGCAGAGGACCTGGAGATTCCTACAAAAGTAGACTTCCTAGGGTTTTGCTAGTTGCTCTCAACCTCTGGGTTGGGACCCCTGGGGGGGGGGGGTGCAAGGGGGGTGTCAGAAGGGTCTCCAAAGACTATCAGAAAACACAGTATTTTCTGTTGGTCATGGAGGTTCTATGGGACATTGGCCCAATTCTATCATTGGTGGGGTTCAGAACGCTCTTTGATTATAGGAGAATTATAAATCCCAGCAACTACAACTCCCAAAGTCAAAGTGCATTTTCCCCAAACTTCGCCAGTGTTCACATTTGAGCATATTGAGTATTTGTGCCAAGTTTGGTCCAGATCCATCATTGTTTGATTCCACAGTGCTCTCTGGATGTAGGTGAACTACAACTCCAAAACCAAAGGACACTGCCCACCAAACCTACCCAGTACTTTCTCTTGGTCATGGGAGTCCTGTGTGCCAAGTTCGGTGTGCCAAGTTTGGTTCAATTCCATCATTGGTGGAGTTCAGAATGCTCTTTGATTGTAGGTGAACTACACATCCCAGCAACTATAACTCCCAAAGTCAAGGTGTATTTTCCCCAAACTCCACCAGTGTTCACATTTGGGCATATTGAGTATTTGTTCCAAGTTTGGTCTAGATCTCATTGTTTGAGTCTACAGTGCTCTCTGGATGTCGGTGAACTACAACTCCAAAACTCAAGGTCAGTGCCGACCAAACCTACCCAGTACTTTCTGTTGGTCATGGGAGTCCTGTGTGCCAAGTTTGGTTCAATTCCATTGTTGGTGGAGTTCAGAATGCTGTTTGATTGTAGGTGAACTATAAATCCCAGCAACTACAATGACAAAATTGTAATATTTCCTCTTATAGGAATCTATAGTTTAATACTTCCTCTAATATAGAAGTGTGTAGGTGACTATAGTCAGCTTCCATCCTGGAGGACTTAAGAGGTTCAAAGAGGAAGGAAGGAGGAAAGGGTGGGAAGGATGGAAGGAATGTTGAAAGAAAGAAGAAGGGAAGGAAGGTGGAAAGAAGGAACAAGGAAAGGGGGAAGGAAGGTAGGAAGGGGGAAATGGAAGGAAGGTGAAAAGGAGGGAAGGAAGGAAGGTGAAAGGGTGGGAAAGAAGAAAGGGGGAAAGAGTCAAAAGGAAGGAAGAAGGAAGGAAAGTGGAAAAGGTAGAAAGGAAGGAGGAGGAAGGGAAGGTGGGAAGGAAGGAAAGGCGGAAATGACGGATAGAAGGGGAAGAAGGAAGGGGAAAGAGTGGAAAGGATGGTGGAAAGCGTGGAAAAGGAGGAAAGGAAGGAAGGTGGAAAGAGTGGAAAGGAAGGAAGATGGAAAGATGAGGGAAGGAAGGAGAAAGGGCGGAACGGAAGTCAGGTGGGAAGGAAGAAGGGGAAAGAGTAAGAAGGAAGGAAAGTGGAAAAGGTAGAAAGAAGGAAGGAGGAAAGGAAGGTGGGAAGGAAGGAAAGGCAGAAATGAAGGATAGGAAGGAAGGAGAAAGTGGGAAGGATGGTGGAAAGGGTGGAAAAGAAGGAGGAAAGGAAGGAAGGTGAAAAATAGGGAAGGAAGGAGAAAGGGTGGGAAGGAAGAAGGGGAAAGAGTAGGAAGGAAGGAAAGTGGAAAAGGTAGAAAGGAGGAAAGGAAGGAAGGAAAGGCGGAAATGAAGGATAGGAGGGAGGGAAGGGGAAAGTGAGAAGGATGGTGGAAAGGGAGGAAAAGAAGGAGGAAAGGAAGGGGGAAAGAGTGGAAAGGAAGGAAGGTGGAAAGAAGGAGAAAGGGCAGAAACAAAGTTGGAAGGAAGGAAAGTGGAAAAGGTAGAAGGAAGGTGGGAAGGAAAGGAGGAGGAGGAAGGAAGGGGAAAGAATGGGAAGGAAGGTAGAAAGGATGGAAGGGAATGAGAAAAGGAAGGAAGGTGGGAAAGAAGGAAAGAGTGGAAAGGAAGGAAGGAAGGTGAAAAAAATGAGGGAAGTGGGAAGAAAGGGAGGGGAAAGAAAGGAGGGAAAGTAGGAAGGCAGAAAGAAAGGTTGTACATCTGACATTGTTACTGGGTTTCACACATAAAGCCCACTCTCAATTCTGAATTAAACCCAGCCCTAACTTTTCATATAATAATAGTAATATTATATTTCTATCCCACGATGGTTTGCAACATATAGCAGCAAACATTCAGTGCTGTAAATTGCAGGAAAACCATGGCTCTGACTTCACCATCGCCTTTGTACCTTGGTTTTCCAGAACTGTCGCAACACACACTTTGGGGGTGAAGCACCGGAAAAAGTCAGAGAGGAAGAATATTTTCTGCTGGTGTTGATTTTGGAAGGAATCCTTCTTTGGGAAAATAGAACTCCTTTGACAGCAAAGAAGAAAGTGAGAAAGCAAAGTCCGAAATATCCCGAATTCAGCAGCCACGACGTGACTATAGTTGTACCATCTTATGGCTCTCTGATGAAAGCTGGCTATAAAGCAGTAATTCCTAAACTTTAGCCCTTTGGGTGTTTTGAACTTCGACTCCCAGAAGCCTTGGCTTGGTTTGGACAGTGATCCTGGATTCAGGGAAATCCAAACCATGACAAAGATCAGACTTTGGGAAACACTTGGGAGGACATAGAAATCCTTGGGACCTTTTCAAATCAAATCTGCAAAAGTGGAACTTTGTATTTCAATGCTTTTGATTGTGAGCTGCATTGAGTATAGAGGAAGTACTTACTTACTTACTTACTTAGGTGATCCCTAGTAGCTTGAGGACGATTGTCTTCCAGATGTGGTGTCTTGGTGGTGGGTCCGTAGGTGGCTGTGGAGACCTATTCTTGATCCGCATGTTCTCCCAAAGTGAGAGAACATGCTGAAGGCAGTCATGGTCAGGGTTGGATTGATGCACCTTCTTCCTCTTGGCACATTTCTCTCTTTCGCCCTCCATTCGTGCCTCTTCAAATTCTGCAGCACTGCTTGTCACAGCTGACCTCCAGTTTGAGCACTCAAGGGCCAGGGCTTCCCAGTTCTTGGTGCCAATGCCACAGTTTTTAAGGTTGGCTTTAAGTCCATTGTGCTGGTACGACTGTACCAGGAGCTTCAGCTTCATTTTCTTTCTATTGAATGTTTGCATATATTCTAAGGTTCCATGCATTTGCAGTAAGGTGACTTCCCTTGGTTTGCAGTTATAGGGCCAACGACCTGTCCATCATTGTTAAGTTTTGGTTCCACCCCTTTCCCCAGGGACCTGGGAGAAGACGGAGCCATTTTTAGTTCAGTCTTACAGAAGGAAACTAAGCTATAGGACGTGAACCAGCTTCACCTGCAGAAAAGCTTCATTTCTTAAGAAATTCCAGGGGGAAAAGTCCCAAAGCTCTGGCTGGGAACTTACAGCCTCTCAGCCTTACAGCATCCGAGGGAAACAGCCCTAAAATTTCTGAAGAAATTCCGGGGGGAAACAGTTTTATAGACCCAAAGACCTCCAGTTGCAGAATCTACAAGCCTTGACTGGTAGGTCTACTCGGTGCCCAAGAAGCAGTTTGGATCCGGTAGCAGAACCCAGATCAGCAAAGCCTAGATAGTAGACAGCCCGGGAGAGGTTAAAAAAGGGTTTTCCTCTTAAAGAGAAGGAACAGTTAACGAAGCCAGTTACCTGTCCATTTGGGCAAGTTAAGCATTTGTTTGACTCACTGAAGATCTGAGAAGTATTTGTTTAATTTGTTCAATAATAAAGGACTTTGTTAAACCTTTCAAGCCTCTAAGACTATTGTACAGGAAAATCCTTGAGGACCTCTCTTTTGAGGTGCCCTGGCTTCCTGCTGGGCACAAAGTGCACGTCATATTCAAAAGACAATTATTACAGGCTCAGCGTGTGACAGAACACCCATCTTTCAATCTCTTTTCCTGCCCACCAACATTCTGTTTTCCGTTCTTGAGTTCGGACTAGAGCAACTGTTTTGGGAGATGGTGATCGGGCAATTGGACAATGTGGCCGGTCCAGCGGAGTTGATGGTGGAGGACCATCGCTTCAGTGCTGGTGGTCTTTGCTTCTTCCAGCACGCTGACACTTGTCCGCCTGTCTTCCCAAGAAATTTGCAGGATTTTCCAGAGGCAGCGCTGATGGAATCGTTCCAGGAGTTGCATGTGACTTTTGTAGACAGTCCACGTTTCGCAGGCATATAGCAGGGTTGGGAGGACAATAGCATTATAAACCCCCTTGGTCTCCCTATGGATGTCCTGGTCTTCAAACACTCGCTGCTTCATTCAGAAATTTGCAGGATTTTCCAGAGGCAGCGCTGATGGAATCGTTCCAGGAGTTGCATGTGACTTCTGTAGACAGTCCACGTTTCGCAGGCATATAGCAGGGTTGGGAGGACAATAGCGTTATAAACCCCCTTGGTCTCCCTATGGATGTCCCGGTTTTCAAACACTCGCTGCTTCATTCAGAAGAATGCTGCACTCGCAGAGCTCAAGTGGTGTTGTATTTCAGTGTCAATGTTGACGTCTATAGACTGTCCACGTCTCGCAGGCATATAGCAGGGTTGGGACGACAATAGCTTTGTAAACAAACACCTTGGTCTCCCTATGGATGTCCCGGTCCTCAAACACTCTGCTTCATTCGGAAGAACGCTGCACTCGCAGAGCTCAGGCGGTGTTGTATTTCAGTGTCAATGTTGACTTTTGTGGAGAGGTAGGTGGGATATAAATAAACATAACAACAACTTGCCAACATGGTGAGACCTCTGTCTCCATCTTTTGGGCCATCTCCTCTTACATTATGGTGCAAGCACTTTGCGGATGGATTTTAGGTTTGGGAGGGATAGCCAATAGTCCAGAGGACAGGAGCAGAATTCAAAACGATCTTGACAGATTAGAGAGATGATTGGCCAAAACTAACAAAATGAAGTTCAACAGTGACAAATGCAAGATACTCCACTTAGGCAGAAAAAATGAAATGCAAAGATACAGAATGGGGGACAACGCCTGGCTCGAGAGCAGTACGTGTGAAAAAGATCTTGAAGTCCTCGTGGACAACAAGTTAAACATGAGCCAGGAATGTGATGTGGCGGCAAAAAAAGCCAATGGGATTTTGGCCTGCATCAAGAGGAGCATAGTGTCTAGATCTAAGGAAGTAATGCTACCCCTCTATTCTGCTTTGGTTAGACCACACCTGGAATATTGTGTCCAATTCTGGGCACCACAATTCAAGAGAGATATTGACAAGCTGGAATGTGTCCAGAGGAGGGCGACTAAAATGATCAAGGGTCTGGAGAACAAGCCCTATGAGGAGCGGCTTAGGGAACTGGGCATGTTTAGCCTGAAAAAGAGAAGGCTGAGAGGAGATATGATAGCCATGTATAAATATGCGAGAGGAAGCCACAGGGAGGAGGAGGGAGCAAGCTTGTTTTCTGCTTCCTTGGAGACTAGGACGCGGAACAATGGCTTCAAACTACAAGAGAGGAGATTCCATCTGAACATGAGGAAGAACTTCCTGACTGAGAGCCGTTCAGCAGTGGAACTCTCTGCCCCGGAGGAAGTGTGGTGGAGGCTCCTTCTTTGGAAGCTTTTAAGCAGAGGCTGGATGGCCATCTGTCAGGGGTGATTTGAATGCAATATTCCTGCTTCTTGGCAGAATGGGGTTGGACTGGATGGCCCATGAGGTCTCTTCCAACTCTTTGATTCTAGGATTCTAGGTGTTTTTTCTCTCTCTCTGCCAGAATGTTCGACCCTTGCAACATTGCCATCTGGTGGCATTAGGTTTTTCTCTGTCTGCAATCGTGGATTACAGCGAGTCATCCACTTTTTTTAATGATGGCTATGGAGTAACAAGTACAGTTACATGTCGTTTTATTAATACATGAATAGAGTGGGGTGTTTGCAATTTTTGCAATGTTTGCAACTTAATATTCAAGTAAGATGTCAGTATGTAATACGTTGTGTTACTTTCAAAAAATATTAGACAGTAACACTAACGCTAGGCTTTTAAATGTTTCCAGGTTTTGAGTTTGAGCCATTTTGCAAATCTCTTGGGACATTTGGAATCACAGCAAAAACTCTTAGAATCATAGAATGCAAAAGTTGGAAGAGACCTGGTGGGCCATCCAGTCCAACCCCATTGTGCCAAGAAGGAGGAAAATCACATTCAGAGCACCCCTGACAGATGGCCATCCAGCCTCTGTTTCAAAGCCTCCAAAGAAGGAGCCTCTACCACACTCCTGGGCAGAGAGTTCCACTGCTGAACAGCTCTCTCACAGTTCTTCCTAATGTTCAGGTGGAATCTCCTTTCCAGTAGTTGGAAGCCATGAATCCAATGCGTCCTAGTCTCCAGGGCAGCAGAAAACAAGTTTGCTCTCTCCTCTCTATGGCTTCCACTCACATATTTATACATGCCCCTCATCATGTCATAGAATCATAGAATCAAAGAATTGGAAGAGACCTCCTGGGCCATCCAGTCCAACTCCATTCTGCCAAGAACCAGGAAAATTGCATTCATATCACCCCTGACAGATGGCCATCCAGCCTCTGTTTCAAAGCCTCTAAAGAAGGAGCCTCCAACACACTCCTGGGCAGAGAGTTCCACTGCTGAACAGCTCTGTCTCTCTCACAGTTCTTCATAATGTTCAAGTGGAATCTCCTTTCTTGTAGTTTGAAGTCATGACTCCATTGCGTCCTAGTCTCCAGTTCAGCAGAAAACAAGGTTGCTCCCTCCTCCCTATGACTTCCCCTCACATATTTATACATGGCCATCATCATGTCTCCTCTCAGCCTTCTCTTCTGCAGGCTAAACATGCCCAGCTCTTTAAGCCACTCCTCAAAGGGCTTGTTCTCCAGACCCTTGATCATTTCGTCACCCTCCGCTGGACACATTACAGCTTAGAGGCAACATCTCCCTTAGGAAGGAAAGAAGCAAGGGAAGGAGGCCTGGAGAAAGGGCCAGCGGAAATTTGAACAGCAGCCACAATTGGGCTGGACGTTGGACAGGCCTGTCCTATATGCGCTTGAGTATCTCACTTCTCTACTCAAAAGAGATTTCTGAAGGTTGGCTCTGCATCTCGTGGTGCCAGAGCGCAGTCTGTTCATTGCTCTCCAAGTCACCCAGTCTTCCGTGTGCCCAGGAGGGAATCTCTCGTTTGGTATCAGCCATTGATTGAGGTTCTGGGTTTTAGCCTGCCACTTTTGGACTCTCAGTTGCTGAGGTGTTCCTGCAAGTATCTCTGTAGATCTTAGGAAACTGTTTCTTGATTTAAGGCTTTGACATGCTGGTTGATATCCGAACAGAGGATGGGCTGGAAATGTCAATACCTTGGTTCTTTCATTAGAGGCTGATACTTTCCAATGGATGTCAGCCATGGATTGAGATTCCGGGTTTTAGCCTGCCACTTTTGGACTCGCGCTTGCTGAGGTGTTCCTGCAAATATCTCTGTAGATCTTAGGAAACTGTTTCTTCATTTAAGGCGTTGAGATGCTGGTTGATATCCGAACAGAGGATGGGCTGGAGATGTCAATACCTTGGTTCTTTCATTAGAGGCTGATACTTTCCAACAGATATCAGCCATGGATTGAGGTTCCGGGTTTTAGCCTGCCACTTTTGGACTCTCACTTGCTGAGGTGTTCCTGCAAATATCTCTGTAGATCTTAGGAAACTGTTTCTTCATTTAAGGCGTTGACATGCTGGTTGATATCCGAACAGAGGATGGGCTGGAAACAGGCATGTAGCCAGGGGCTTCAGCTCCCCCCCCCCCCGAAATTCTCAGGGTGGTCCGCGAGAAGTCCTTACTGGTACATTATTTCAACTGTTATGTTTATTCATATCATGATCTGATCACCATGCTCAATATATCCCATATGCATGGGGGCATTGGGGTAATGATACAAAAGGTTTGCTAGGGTAGACCCTCTTTCACTCAGACTCAGCCCCCCCCCCCCCCCGAATCAAACTCAGGTCCCCCCGAATCAAAATCCTGGCTACAGGCCTGGCTGGAGATGTCAATACCTTGGTTCTTTCATTAGAGGCTAATACTTTTCAACGGATGTCAGCTATGGATTAAGGTTCCGGGTTTTAGCCTGCCACTTTTGGACTCTCGCTTGCTGAGATGTTCCTGAAAGTATCACAGAGAAGAGCAAACCACAGACCACTTATCACAATGCAACCTGTGCCCTGCCACATGCACAAAGGAGGACCTTCTTATGGCAACACCAGAGGCACTCCAAGTGGCCAGGACATTTAATATAATGCCAAGTTTCTAAATGTTGTGTTTTTTAAAATACATTACAACTGTACTCTTGGTTCGCTCCCGATATGATAAATAAAACTCAAAGAGAAGAAACATGGAGCCAAACGATTCTGAGAGAGAAAAAAAATACATCTGAAGAACTTTATTGATCAGCAACCACATAAGTGTGGGCGTACACAGAAGACTCCACAACGGAGAGACGGAGGCAAAGTCTTGGCCCTCTCTTCATTCTTGGCCCAGCCTGCAACCAGGGTCTGCTGTGGGTGGGAGCGAGGGTGGATCGGCCACGTCGAAACGAGAAACGGAGCTGGGCATGCAGCATGAGTTGGCACAAGGGCCGGTCCCACCATGTCGTGTGGGCCGTATGGCACATGAAGCCGGTTAGCAAAGGCAATGCGGTGATGGCTGCGCAGAGGCCGAAGAAGCAAAGTGATCCTCTCGGAGAGAGAAACGAAACCAGACAACTGGGAGAAAACAAGAGGATGGGGATCTGGGAGCCAAAGAGTTGCAAAGATATAGAAGTGGGGTGTCATTATTGCCCTTCCTCCACGTCTCCTGCCACTAGTGAGAATCTTAACACTTTTTCATTGTGATGTTTGATAAGAAATACATGGGAGAAGGGTGGAACACACCTTTTCTCTCACCCTGGCTGAGGTCCCCAGCTATAAGCTAAACACAGGAAAACACAAGAAGAATCAACTAGGGAGCATCCAATAAAATCCAAGGCCACAATCTGTATTGGCACACACGCCTCCAATGAGACGGAGTTCTCTCTTTGTAGCTACTTCTGATGCCTTCAAGCCTACTTCTTAAGCCAGGTTGGCATCCCAATGGAAGGGTTCCAAGGAAATGGGAAATCACACCAGGTAAATTCTTCCACTTGTGGGATAGATAGAGGCAGGCAACTGGAGAAATCCATGGCTAGGAGCCACTATTTCCTGGTGATCTGCTAAGCTTTGGGAACACTGTGTTGTCGAAGGCTTTCATGGCTGGAGTTACTGGGTTGTTGTAAGTTTTTCAGGCTGTCTGGACATGTTCCAGAAGCATTCTCATCTGATGTTTCGTCTGCATCTATGGCAGGCAGTCTCAGAGTGTGTGAGGTCTTCAGACTTCGGTCTGTGTGCAGTTTTGGTGATTTCAGCAAGGTGAATCTACTCTGAGGTGTGACAGTTTCTGAGTGTGGGAATGAAACCTCTTTGGAAGCCGACAGGCAGGGAAGGGAGGATAACATGAGGTCATCCGAAGAAGCAGCTAGATTAGACAGAGATACGAGGCGGGGGGAAGAAATTTGGAAGCATTCTCATCTGATGTTTCGTCTGCATCTATGGCATGCGGTCTCAGAGGTTGTGAGGTCTGTTGGAAACTAGGCAAGTGGGGTTTCTATAACTGTGGCATGTTGTAGTTCAGCCATCTGATGACAATGAGGTGTTTGGGGGTGCAGGGCCTGATGGTTCTGTGGGTGCCCAGACGGAGAGGAGTTTGGAGTAATATGTTGTTTCTGAGTGTGGGAATGAAACCTCTTTGGAAGCCGACAGGCAGAGAAGGGAGGATAACATGAAGCAGCTGGATTAGACAGAGATAACAGGCTGCTTCTGCAGGGGAATAAATTTGCAAGTATTTTCTTCTGATGTTTCGTCTGCATCTACGGCAGGCAGTCTCAGAGGTTGTGAGGTCTGTTGGGAACTAGGCAATAGGGGTTATATATCTGTGGAATGCCCAGAGTGGTGTTGTAGTTCAGACAGCTGATGACAATGAGGGCTTTGGGAGTGCAGGGCCTGATGGTTCTGTGGGTGCCCAGATGGAGGGGGGTTTGGAGCAAGATGTTTCTGAGTGTGGGGATGAAACCTCTTTGGAAGCCGACAGGCAGGGAAGGGAGGATAACATGAGCTCATCCCAAGAAGCAGCTAAATTAGACAGTTACCAGGCTGCTTCTGCAGGGGAAGAAATTTGCAAGCATTCTCTTCTGATGTTTCGTCTGCATCTACGGCAGGCAGTCTCAGAGGTTGTGAGGTTTGTTGGAAACTAGGCAAGTGGGTTTATATATCTCTGGAATGGCCAGGGTGGTGTTGTAGTTCAGCCAGCCGATGACAATGAGGGGTTTGGGGGTGCAGGGCATGATGGTTTTGTGGGTGCCCAGACGGAGAGGGGTTTGGAGCAAGATGTTGTTTCTGAGTTTGGGAATGAAACCTCTTTGGAAGCCGACAGGCAGGGAAGGGAGGATAACATGAGCTCATCCCAAGAAGCAGCTGGATTAGACAGAGAGACCCGGCTGCTTCTGCGGGGGAAGAAATTTGCAAGCATTCTCTTCTGATGTTTCGTCTGCATCTCTGGCAGGCAGTCTCAGAGGTTGTGAGGTCTGTTGGAAACTAGGCAAGTGGGTTTATATGTCTCTGGAATGGCCAGGGTGGTGTTGTAGTTCAGCCAGCCGATGACAATGAGGGGTTTGGGGGTGCAGGGCATGATGGTTTTGTGGGTGCCCAGACGGAGAGGGGTTTGGAGCAAGATGTTGTTTCTGAGTTTGGGAATGAAACCTCTTTGGAAGCTGACAGGCAGGGAAGGGAGGATAACATGAGCTCATCCGAAGAAGCAGCTGGATTAGACAGAGATACCAGGCTGCTTCTCCGGGGGAAGAAATTTGCAAGCATTCTCTTCTGATGTTTCGTCTGCATCTACGGCAGGCAGTCTCAGAGGTAGTGAGGTCTGTTGGAAACTAGGCAAGTGGGTTTTCTATATCTGTGGCATGTCCAGGGTGGTGTTGTAGTTCAGCCAACTGATGACAATGAGGTGTTTGGGGGTGCAGGGCCTGATGGTTCTGTGGGTGCCTAGACGGAGAGGAGTTTGGAGCAATATGTTGTTTCTGAGTGTGGGAATTAAACCTTTTTGGAAGCCGACAGGCAGGGAAGGGAGGATAACATGAGCTCATCCAAAGAAGCAGCTGGATTAGACAGAGAAACCAGGGGGCTTTGGAGCAAGATGTTGTTTCTGAGTATGGGAATGAAACCTAGTTTCCAACAGACCTCACAACCTCTGAGGATGTGGATGAAATGTCAGGAGAGAATGCTTCTGGAATATGGCCAGACAGCCTGGAAAATTCACAGCCTTTTTTTTTTTGGGATGCAAAGAATTTGAGAAATAAATATGTATCAAGATATATGTTTGGGTTTGAAGGTTTGAAGGCAGTCCTTGGGGGTCCCAATGGAAACCAGTAAGGGCCATGCAATGGATGCCTGCCCAACCCAATATGTATCTCCCTTGCATCCCTCTCACTTGGAAATCTAAAGCAGTGGAAATCATAATTAAGAGATTCTCAACCATATCCTTTAAGGTGTAGAAGTTATATTAAGCAATCAGCTTCTGCTCTCCTCCATTAATGCATAATTAGGTGCTTGCCATAGATGCAGGCGAAACGTCAGGAGAGAATGCTCCTAGAACATGGCCATATAACCGGAAAAACCTACAACAACCCATAATTAGGTGTGTCCCTTTGATATAGAGGAGCTTGGCACAGAAATGAGAAAAGCAACAGAGTCGGACTAGCTTCAGGGGAAGGACGTTGTATGGAGAAGACGTTGGGAGTGGACCTCTTGCCGCTTACTTTTCAGGACAATTCCCAGAATCTCCAAGGGAGTTGGCCAGAGAAGTTCCCTTTTCCCAGCTCTGGCCTTACTCTCTTTTGTCAAATCCACCTTGGAATAATCCCATCTGGACTTCCTTGTTTGGAGGCAAGTTTCTGGGCCGGACGTTTTCTTATTTGGACACTTTTCCAAGCGACTCCGACTCCACCAGTCTGCATCCTGCCTTGTTTTGCATCTACTCTCCAAATACTCTTGCGCAGGAATGGGTCAAGGCAAGTAGTGTGTGTGAGAGAGCATCTGAGTATCTTTTCTCCCATTTTTTGAAAAACCAAGCAACATGGAGGACATACAAGGTAGCTGCACTTTCCCAAGGAAAGGAAGAGGATTGCTACCGGCAGCACAGTGCACCTGGATGCCATTAACAACAGCCACGTGGGAGAAACTGCCATGGGAACATGATCCCATGCAAAATGCCGCTGAAATGAATGGGAAGCATTCGAGAGCCTTGCGGAGAGCCTCCATCCCCATGGGTTGCTCCTCCACGTGAAACCGGTGGCTGGGTGTGAGGGTGAGAGCATCGTTTGGCTATTTTGCACCAAAGTCCAAGTGGAGTGGATGTGCTCCTAGGGAAAGGCAACGTCGCGAGGTCCGCTCCGATCTTCCTCCCACTGTCCATCTCTCCCCAACTTGCCTGGACGCAGCTCAGTATCCTGCGGTGATGGAGCCGTTGTAGGTTTCCGTGTGAAAGCAGGTACTGTGGGACATACTGGTGAGGCTGTAGGCGAAGTAGGCCACGGCCGAGCCCAGGGTCAGCCCCGTCATGTAAGATACCGTCATGGTGTTACCTGGAAAGACAGGGAACGAGACAGAGCGTGCAAAGTGTCATCAAAGGCTTTCAGGGCTGGCATCACTGAGTTGTTGTCTTATATGGGCTGTATAATAATAATAATAATAATCACCATCATCATCTATATCATAGAATCAGAGTTGGAAGAGACCTCATGGGCCATCTAGTCCAACCCCCTGCCAAGAAGCAGGAATATTGCATTCAAATCACCCCTGACAGATGGCCATCCAGCCTCTGTTTAAAAGCTTCCAAAGAAGGAGCCTCCACCACACTCCGGGGCAGAGAGTTCCACTGCTGAACGGCTCTCACAGTCAGGAAGTTCTTCCTCATGTTCAGATGGAATCTCCTCTCTAGTAGTTTGAAGCCATTGTTCCTTTGTGTCCTAGTCTCCAGGGAAGCAGAAAACAAGCTTGCTCCCTCCTCCTCCCTGTGGCTTCCTCTCACCTATTTATACATGGCTATCATATCCCCTCTCAGCCTTCTCTTCTTCAGGCCAAACATGCCCAGCTCCTTAAGCCGCTCCTCATAGGGCTTGTTCTCCAGACCCTTGATCATTTTAGTCGCCCTCCTCTGGACACATTCCAGCTTGTCAATATCTCTCTTGAATTGTGGTGCCCAGAATTGGACACAGTATTCCAGGTGTGGTCTAACCAAAGCAGAATAGAGCATGGGGAGCATGACTTCCCTGGACCTAGACACTAGGCTCCTCTTGATGCAGGCCAAAATCCCATTGGCTTTTTTTGCCGCCACATCACATTCCTGGCTCATGTTTAACTTGTTGTCCACGAGGACTCCAAGATCTTTTTCACATGTACTGCTCTCAAGCCAGGCCTCATTGTCCCCCATTCTGTATCTTTGCATTTCATTTTTTCTGCCAAAGTGGAGTATCTTGCATTTGTCACTGTTGAACTTCATTTTGTTAGTTTTGCCCACAAAATATATCAGGGGTCCTCAAACTACAGCCCGCGGGCTACTTCCGGCCCACCAAGGGCACTTATCCAGCCCGCGGAGGAGGAGCGCCCCCACCCCCACACACAGTGCCCCTCCCTTGGCTGGCTCACGCTATCCGTCAGGCCTGATGGGCAGTGTGAGCCAGCCAAGGGCAGCTGCTCTGCGTGGCCTACTCGCGTGTAAAGCACCTTACGAGGTGCTTTCTGTGCAAGTAGGCTGCGCGGGGCTGCTCCTCCCTTGGCATGGAGCGCCGGGGCACCCTCCCTCGGGCCCGATGGGCAGTGTGAGCCAACCAAGGGCAGCTGCTCCGCGTAGCCTACTCGCACGTAAAGCACCTCGTGAGGTGCTTTACGCGCGAGTAGGCCGTGCAAGGCTGTTCCTCCCCTGGCAGGCTCACGCTGCCCATCGGGCCCGAGGGAGGGTGCCCCGGCGCTCCATGCGGTCATGCCGGCCACATGACCTTGGAGGTGTCAACGGACAACGCCGGCTCTTCGACTTAGAAATGCAGATGAGCACCACACCCCAGAGTCAGACACGACTGGGCTTCATGTCAGAGGAAAACCTTTAACTAGGAAAATTGTGGAAGATCCAGCGTGGGGGAAAGAACTCTTGTCTGTTGGAGGTAGGTATGAATGTTTCAATTGGCCACCTTGATTACCATTTCATAGCCTGACAGTTTTTAGGGAGAATCCTTTGTTGAGAGGTGATTAGCTGGCCCTGATTGTTTCTTGTCTGGAGTCTCCCTGTGTTTGAGTGTTGTTCTTTATTTACAGTTATAACTTTAGAGTTTTTTTAATACTGGTAGCCAGATTTTGTTCAGACTAGAAATAGGAAGATTTCCCATTCTCTGCTCCTGGAATTACTGCCTAAAGAGGGCGAGAAAGAACCCCCTCCCTCCAAGGGCCCTTCCACACCGCAAAATAAGGTATCTGCAATGTGCATAGGAATTTATTTATTGATTTTTTTAAACTATAGTCCGGCCCTCCAACGGTCTGAGGGACAGTGAACTGGCCCCCGGTTTAAAAAGTTTGAGGACCCCTGATCTATATAAATAAAAATGTAATGTTTGTTTGTGGGATTAACAGAACTCAAAAACCACTAGACCAGTGGTTCTCAACCTGGGGTCCCCAGATGTTTCTGGCCTACATTGCCTGGAAGTTTGGTGTCTTACCATCCTTGTGGGAGGCTTCTCTCATGTCCCCGCATGGGGAGCTGGAGCTGACATAGGGAGCTCATCCGTGCTCTCCCCGGATTCGAACCTGTGACCTGTCAGTCTTCAGTCCTGCCGGCACAAGGGTTTTACCCATTGCGCCACCGGAGCCTCCTCGTTCAAGGAGATGGCTCTTGTTTTTGTTTTTTTATGTTGTTCATAAAAACTATTTTAAATTCCCCAAAATTATTTATTTATTTATTTGTTGTATTTGCATACCGCCTTTCTCAGCCAATCGGCGACTCAAGGCGGTTTCCAACAAATCAGTACATATAAAAACATAATACAGATTAAAACATTAAACAATGTAAAACACCACAAAAGCAATAAAAACAACATCATTAGCATCCCATTATTATCAAGCATTGTCAAATCGTTCAGTTTCCTATATTAGCTACTCTGCATTTGTAAACGCTTGCTCGAACAGCCATGTTTTAACTTGCCTCCGAAACGTTAAGAGGGAGGGAGCAGATCTAATCACCCTAGGGAGGGTGTTCCATAGCTGAGGGGCCACCACTGAGAAGGTCCTGTCTCGTACTTGAGATGAAGGCGGGACCGAGAGCAGGGCCTCTCCAGACGATCTTAGAGTCCATGATAGTTTGTAAGGGGAGATACGTTCGGACAGGTAAGTTGGATGAGTTAAACGTTCTGAAACTTGGAGGAGTAACAGTGGTAAATGTGTTGTACCCCTGTTGCAAGTTTCATCCCGATGGCTCTAGAAATGAGCGAGAAAGGAGCCCTGGAATCTCCCCTTCCCTTGTGCAATTATATAACGAAAAAGTATTATTATTAATTATTATTAAACTTTATTTGTACCCCGCTAGCATCTCCCGAAGGACTCGATGCGGCTTACAAAGGCCAAGGCCTCAACACACAACATAACAATACACTTAAAGCAAATTAAAAACAATTAAAGCAATATTAAAACAACAAAACCACAAGCAATAAACAATACATCAACAAGATAAAACTGGGCCGGGCCAGAGTAAAGGGTACAGAATTAAAAGTGCTGATGTGACAGGTGATATGTAAGGATTATGGGGTAAGTGCAGTGTGCAGTGTGCGGCAATCTCAATTCTAATAAAGTGCTTCTGGGACTTGGTATTGGAGATTTCCTATTCTGGGAAGGCACATCGGAACAGCCAGGTCTTCAAGTTCTTTCTAAAGACTGCCAATGTAGGGGCCTGTCTAAGATCTTTGGGGAGGGTGTTCCAGAGTCGGGGGGCCACCACAGAAAAGGCCCTGTCTTGTGTCCCCACCAAACGCGCTTGCGATGCGGGCGGAATCACGAGCAGGGTCTCCAGATGAACGAAGTGAACGCGTAGGTTCGTAGACGGAGATGCAGTCATGCAGGTAGACTGGTCCCAAACCGTTCAGGGCTTTGTAGGTAAGCACCTGCACCTTAAATTGGGCTCGGAAGATAAATGGCAGCCAGTAGAGCTCCTTGAACAGGAGGGTTGACCTCTCTCTGTAAGGGGCCCCAGTTAACATCCTGGCTGCTGCCCGTTGGACCAGTTGGAACTTCCGAGCCATTTTCAAGGGCAGCCCCACGTAGAGCGCATTACAGCAGTCCAGTCTAGAGGTGACCAAGGCATGGACAACCCTGGCCAGATCAGCCTTCGTGAGGTACGGTCGCAGTTGGCGCACGAGTCTCAATTGTGCAAAAGCCCTCCCGGACACCGCCGACGCCTGAGCCTCAAGCGTAAGCGATGAATCCAAGAGGAATCCCAAACTGCGGACCTGTGACTTCAGGGGGAGTGTAACCCCGTCCAACACAGGTTGCCACCTTATACCCCAATCAGGTTTACTATTGACCAGGAGGACCTCTGTCTTGTCGGGATTGATCTTCAGCTTGTTCCTCCTCATCCAGATAGACACAGTACCCGAGAGGCCTCCTTAGAATTGGGTGGAAATGAGTAGTGAAAATTTAGCACTTTTTTTTTGGGTTTGACATGGGAAGATGAACATTCCCATATTGCTCTGCCTACCTGCCAGTTCCCGCTGTTCGGGGGTGACTTTTCCAGCTGCCAGGATCATGGGAACGCTGCCGAAGTATCCGTTGGTGATTCCCATGAGGAGGGAGAAGATGCAGGGCCAGGCCGGGTGGCTAAAGGAGGGCTTCCCGTTGGGGTAGACGCACATGATGAACAGCGGGATGAAGACCACCCTCAGGCAGGAGTAGATGAGCAGGTGCGTGCCTTTCCAGTCGTACGGCAAGGCTGCCAAGATCTAAAAATGCAAGAGACAGAATCGTAGAATCTTAGAACTGAAAGAGACCACGTGGGCCATCTAGTCCAACCCCTTCCATGTAGGAAAAGCACCATCAAAGTATCCCTGACAGATGGCCATCCAGTCTCTGTTTAAAATCCCCCAATGAAGGAGCCTCCTTCAGACTCTGAGGCAGAGAGTTCCACTGCTGAACAGCTGTAAGAAGATCAAGTGGAATCTTCTTTCCTGCTGTGCCACTAGTGTGTTCTATAGAATAGAATCATAGAATCAAAGAGTTGGAAGAGACCTCCTGGGCCATCCAGTCCAACCCCATTCTGCCAAGAAGCAGGAATATTGCATTCAAATCACCCCTGACAGATGGCCATCCAGCCTCTGTTTAAAAGCTTCCAAAGAAGGAGCCTCCACCACACTCTGGGGCAGAGAGTTCCACTGCTGAACGGCTCTCACAGTCAGGAAGTTCTTCCTCATGTTCAGATGGAATCTCCTTTCTTGTAGTTGGAAGCCATTGTTCCATTGCATTGTTCCAGTCCTAGTCTCCAAGGAAGCAGAAAACAAGCTTGCTCCCTCCTCCCTGTGGCTTCCTCTCACATATTTATACATGGCTATCATATCTCCTCTCAGCCTTCTCTTCTTCAGGCTAAACATGCCCAGCTCCTTAAGCCGCTCCTCATAGGGCTTGTTCTCCAGAACCTTGATCATTTTAGTCGCCCTCCTCTGGACACTTTCCAGCTTGTCGATATCTCTCTTGAATTGTGGTGCCCAGAATTGGACACAATATTCCAGGTGTGGTCTAACCAAAGCGGAACAGAGCATGGGGAGCATGACTTCCCTAGATCTAGACACTAGGCTCCTATTGATGCAGGCCAAAATCCCATTGGCTTTTTTTGCCGCCGCATCACATTGTTGGCTCATGTTTAACTTGTTGTCCACGAGGACTCCAGGATCTTTTTCACACGTACTGCTCTCGAGCCAGGCCTCATCGTCCCCCATTCTGTCTCTTTGCATTTCGTTTTTCCTGCCAAAGTGGAGTATCTTGCATTTGTCCATGTTGAACTTCATTTTGTTAGTTTTGGCCCATCATCTCTCTAATCTGTCAAGATCGTTTTGAATCCTGCTCCTGTCCTCTGGAGTCTTGGCTCTCCCTCCCAATTTGGTCCCATCTGCAAACGTGATGATCCTGCCTTCTAACCCTTCATCTAAGTCATGAATGAAGATCCTTGGGACCGGGCCCAAGACGGAACCCTGTTTGTGGCACTCCACTCGTCACTTCTTTCCAGGATGAAGAGGAAGCCTTGGGGAGAATCACCTTCTGGGTTCGTCTATTTAACCAATTACTGATCCACCTCACCCTAGTTAGAATAGTTTTCCCATAGAATGGATTCCAAGGTACATAAATTCCCAACATTGTTCAATTTGGTGACCCCTGAACCCTCTCTTCTCGATAACAAAAAGGGCAGCCTTTCCTCACTGGGGCAACCTGGAGATATTTCCTCACTGGGGCAACCTGGAGATATTTGGGTCCCTACCTTGCCCACGAAGTCGGAGAGGTTGAAGATGGCCATGATAAGGATGGGGAGCCACTCCCCGAGGGTGCAGTTCCGGATTTCCGATTCCAGTCCCGGAAAGAGGCACAGGGTGATGAAGTACGTCATCGCGATGGAGAGCATGTACGCCCAGATCACCCGAGAGACGATATAGCGGTGGAGCATCATATCTGTTTGAGAAGGGAACCAAAGGAAGAATGTTTTTAAAAGCTGAGAGCCAAATTCCAGTTCAGAACCATTCACAGAAGCAAAAGGTTGAGACCAAAGTCACCAGGGTGGCCACTAACATATTCCGATTTGGCATTTCATCCCCCTTTTTGGGCTGCTTTTAAGACATCCTCTTTGTCCGCTCCTTCGGACGCTTTCTCTCCTTGTCCTCAGCTTACTTCAGTTGTCCAAAGAGTAATGATAATTTGCACACAATTCATTCAACAATGGGAATGTCGTACTCCAGAGCAGGAACACCTCTGACCTTAAACACCACACCAGCTTGGTAAAATCAACAAGCAGTTTATTGAAGATTATATATAAGCAAAACAGTAAAAAATAGCAAAATCAGTAATAAAGGAAATAGTCCATCAGCTTCAGAGGAAAACAAGATCGTTGAGTACATAAAAATCCATGAAACTGGGCACTTGAATCCATGGAACAAGACAGTAGGAAAATCTCATACTCAAATCTTGAGCTAGGCAAAAACTTGGTACATGAAACTCAGAGCACTTAAAAGCAAATCTGTGATAAAATAACAATGTTGACCCAACTAAGGCAACTCTCTTCCATGAATCATTATAAAGCTTTTACAGATCCCAAAACTGAAAGCGTTTTTCTTGACCTTCCCATCAGATAATGGTTTGTTCTCTCTCTTCTGAGATGTCTCAGCCTCTGAAGACTTTGCCTCTGTTTACTTAAACTCTGCTTTCTGTCCAGGCTTTCGTTATCTTCTCCCTCATTAACTCCTGAACCTGACAAATCTTCTTCTGACATTTGTTCTGAGTAAAGAGGCGAAGGGCCTCTCTCAAGAATGTGGCCTTGTGAATCATCCTGAAACAGCTCAGGCCTCTCTTCTGAACTTAACTCAGGCCCAAGCACACATCCCCAGGCCCATCATCAGAAACATCATCCCCATTCCTATCATGAACATCAACATGAACATCATGAACATCAACATGAACATCAGACACAATCACAGGCTGAACAGGGCTGACATAAAACAGGAAAGTGATAGGCATGGAAACTTGTCCTTCTCCGTTGACCTGTGATTGTCTCTGATGTTCATGCTGATGTTCATGATAGACATGGGGATGATGTTTCTGACGATGGGCCTGGGGATGTTTGCTTGGGCCTGAGTTAAGTTCAGAAGAGAGACCTGGCTGTTTCAGGATGATTCACAAGGCCTCATTCTTGAGAGAGACCCTTCGCTGCTTTACTCAGAACAACTGTCTGAAGATAATTTGTCAGGTGCATGATGTGCATGTTGATGTTCATGATAGGCATGTGGTTGATGTTTCTAATGATGGACCTGGGGATGAGGGTTTGCTTGGGCCTGAGTTAAATTCAGAAGAGAGACCTGAGCTGTTTCAGGGTGATTCACAAGGCCACATTCTTGAGAGAGGTCCTTTGCTGCTTTACTCAGAACAACTGTTTGAAGATGATTTGTCAGGTGCATGATGTTAATGTTGATGTTCATGATAGGAAAGGAGATGATGTTTCTAATGATGGGCCTGAGGATGAGGGATGGAAACTTGTCCTTCTCCGTTGGCCTGTGATTGTGTCTGATGTTTATGCTGATGTTCATGATGGGCATGATGTTCATGTCAATGTTCATAATAGAAATAGGGATGATGTTTCTGATGATGGGCCTGGGGATATTTGCTTGGGCCTGAGTTAAATTCAGAAGAGAGGCTTGAGCTGTTTCAGGATGATTCACAAGGCCACATTCTTGAGAGAGGCCCTTTGCTGCTTTACTCAGAACAACTGTCTGAAGATTATTTGTCAGGTGCATGATGTTCATGTTGATGTTCATGATAGGAAAGGGGATGATGTTTCTAATGATGAGCCTGAGGATAAGGGCTTGCTTGGGCCTGATTTAAGTTCGGAAGGGAGACCTGAGCTGTTTCAGGATGATTCACAAGGCCACATTCTTGAGAGAGGCCCTTCGCTGCTTTACTCAGAACAACTGTCTGAAGATGATTTGTCAGGTGCATGATGTTCATATTGATGTTCATGATAGGAATGGGGATGACATTTCTAATGATGGGCCTGAGGATGAGGGATGGAAACTTGTCCTTCTCCGTTGGCCTGTGATTGTGTCTGATGTTCATGCTGATGTTCATGATGTTCCTGTTGATGTTCATAATAGAAATAGGGATGATATTTCTGATGATGGGCCTGGGGATGTTTGCTTGGGCCTGAGTTAAGTTCAGAAGATAGACCTGAACTGTTTCAGGATGATTCACAAGGCCACATTCTTGAGAAGGGCCCTTCACTGCTTTACTCAGAGCAACTGTCTGAAGATGATTTATCAGGTGCATAATGTTCATATTGATGTTCATGATAGGAATGGGGATGATGTTTCTAATGATGGGCCTGGGGATGAGGGTTTGCTTGGGCCTGAGTTAAGTTCAGAAGAGAGGCCTGAGGTGTTTCAGGATGATTCACAAGGCCACATTCATGAGAGAGGCCCTTCACTGCTTTACTCAGAGCAACTGTCCGAATATGATTTGTCAGGTGCATGATGTTCATGTTGATGTTCATGATAGGAATGGGGATGACATTTCTAATGATGGGCCTGAGGATGAGGGATGGAAACTTGTCCTTCTCCGTTGGCCTGTGATTGTGTCTGATGTTCATGCTGATGTTCATGATGTTCCTGTTGATGTTCATAATAGAAATAGGGATGATATTTCTGATGATGGGCCTGGGGATGTTTGCTTGGGCCTGAGTTAAGTTCAGAAGATAGACCTGAACTGTTTCAGGATGATTCACAAGGCCACATTCTTGAGAAGGGCCCTTCACTGCTTTACTCAGAGCAACTGTCTGAAGATGATTTGTCAGGTGCATAATGTTCATATTGATGTTCATGATAGGAATGGGGATGATGTTTCTAATGATGGGCCTGGGGATGAGGGTTTGCTTGGGCTTGAGTTAAGTTTAGAAAAGAGACCTGAACTGTTTCAGGGTGATTCATAAGGCCACATTCTTAAGAGAGGCCCTTCACCGCTTTACTCAGTCTGAAGACGATTTGTCAGGTGCATGATGTTCATGTTGATGTTCATGATAGGAATAAGGATGATGTTTCTAATGATGGGCCTGGGGATGAGGGTTTGCTTGGGCCTGAGTTAAGTTCAGAAGAGAGACCTGAGCTGTTTCAGGATGATTTACAAGGCCACATTCTTGAGAGAGGCCCTTCGTTGCTTTACTCAGTCTGAAGATGATTTGTTATGTTGATGTTCATGATAGGAATGGGGATGATGTTTCTAATGATGGGCCTGGGGATGAGGGTTTGCTTGGGCCTGAGTTAAATTCAGAAGAGAGACCTGAGCTGTTTCAGGGTGATTCACAAGGCCACATTCTTGAGAGAGGTCCTTTGCTGCTTTACTCAGAACAACTGTTTGAAGATGATTTGTCAGGTGCATGATGTTAATGTAGATGTTCATGATAGGAATAAGGATGATATTTCTAATGATGGGCCTGGGGATGAGGGTTTGCTTGGGCCTGAGTTAAATTCAGAAGAGAGACCTGAGCTGTTTCAGGATGATTCACAAGGCCACATTCTTGAGAGAGGCCCTTCACTGCTTTATTCAGTCTGAAGATGATTTGTCAGGTGCATGATGTTCATATTGATGTTAATTATAGGAAAGGGGATGATGTTTCTAATGATGGGCCTGGGGATGAGGGTTTACTTGGGCCTGAGTTAAGTTTAGAAAAGAGACTTGAGCTGTTTCAGAATGATTCACAAGGCCACATTCTTGAGAGAGGCCCTTCACTGCTTTACTCAGAGCAACTGTCTGAAGATGATTTGTCAGGTGCATGATGTTCATGTTGATGTTCATGATAGGAATGAGGATGATGTTTCTAATGAAGGGCCTGGGGATGAGGGTTTGCTTGGGCCTGAGTTAAGTTTGGAAGGGAGACCTGAGCTGTTTCAGGATGATTCACAAGGCCACATTCTTGAGAGAGGCCCTTCGCTGCTTTACTCAGAACAACTGTCTGAAAATGATTTGTCAGGTGTATGATGTTTTTGATTATGGGCCTGGGGATGAGGGTTTGCTTGGGCCTGAGTTAAGTTCAGAAGGGAGACCTGAGCTGTTTCAGGGTGATTCAGAAGGCCACATTCTTGAGAGAGGTCCTTTGCTGCTTTACTCAGAACAACTGTCTAAAGACGATTTGTCAGGTGCATGATGCCCATGTGGATGTTCATGATAGGAAAGGGATGATGTTTCTAACGATGGGTCTGAGGATGAGGGTTTGCTTGGGCCTGAGTTAAATCTAGAAGAGAGATCTGAGCTGTTTCCGGATGATTCATAAGGCCACATTCTTGAGAGAGGCCCTTCACTGCTTTACCCAGTCTGAAGATGATTTGTCAGGTGCATGATTTTCATGTTGATGTTCATGATAAGAATGGGGATGATGTTTCTAATAATGGGCCTGGGGATGAGGGTTTACTTGGGCCTGAGTTAAGTTTAGAAGAGAGACTTGAGCTCTTTCAGGATGATTCAGAAGGCCACATTCTTGAGAGAGACCCTTCACTGCTTTACTCAGTTTGAAGATGATTTGTTATGTTGATGTTTATTATAGGAATGGGTATGATGTTTTTGATTATGGGCCTGGGGATGAGGGTTTGCTTGGGCCTGAGTTAAGTTCAGAAGGGAGACCTGAGCTCTTTCAGGGTGATTCAGAAGGCCACATTCTTGGGAGAGGTCCTTCGCTGCTTTACTCAGAACAACTGTCTGAAGACGATTTGTCAGGTGCATGATGTTCATGTTGATATTCATGATAGGAATGGGGATGATGTTTTTAATGATGGGCCTGGGGATGAGGGTTTGTTTGGGCCTGAGTTTTCAGAAGAGAGACCTGAGCTGTTTCAGGGTGATTCAAAAGGCCACATTCTTGAGAGAGGCCCTTTGCTTGGGTCTGAGTTAAGTTCAGAAGAGAGACCTGAGCTGTTTCAGGATGATTCACAAGGCCACATTCTTGAGGCCTTCACTGCTTTACTCAGAACAATTGTCTGAAGATGATTTGTCAGGTGCATGATGTTCATATTGATGTTCATGATAGGAATGGAGATGATGTTTCTGATGATGGGCCTGGGGATGAGGGTTTGCTTGGGCCTGATTTAAGTTCAGAAGAGAGACCTGAACTGTTTCAGGATGATTCACAAGGCCACATTCTTAAGAGAGGCCCTTCACTGCTTTACCCAGTCTGAAGACGATTTGTCAGGTGCATGATGTTCATGTTGATGTTCATGATAGGAATGGGGATGATGTTTCTAATGATGGGCCTGGGGATGAGGGTTTGCTTGGGCCTGATTTAAGTTCAGAAGAGAGACCTGAACTGTTTCAGGATGATTCACAAGGCCACATTCTTGAGAGAGGTCCTTTGCTGCTTTACTCAGAACAACTGTCTGAAGATGATTTGTCAGGTGTATGATGTTTTTGATTATGGGCCTGGGGATGAGGGTTTGCTTGGGCATGAGTTAAGTTCAGAAGGGAGACCTGAGCTGTTTCAGGGTGATTCAGAAGGCCACATTCTTGAGAGAGGTCCTTCGCTGCTTTACTCAGAACAACTGTCTGAAGACGATTTGTCAGGTGCATGATGCCCATGTGGATGTTCATGATAGGAAAGGGGATGATGTTTCTAATGATGGGTCTGAGGATGAGGGTTTGCTTGGGCCTGAGTTAAGTCTAGAAGAGAGATCTGAGCTGTTTCCGGATGATTCATAAGGCCACATTCTTGAGAGAGGCCCTTCACTGCCTTACTCAGTCTGAAGATTATTTGTCATGTTGATGTTCATGATAGGAATGGGGATGATGTTTCTAACGATGGGTCTGAGGATGAGGGTTTGCTTGGGCCTGAGTTAAGTCTAGAAGAGAGATCTGAGCTGTTTCCGGATGATTCATAAGGCCACATTCTTGAGAGAGGCCCTTCACTGCCTTACTCAGTCTGAAGATGATTTGTCATGTTGATGTTCATGATAGGAATGGGGATGATGTTTCTAACGATGGGTCTGAGGATGAGGGTTTGCTTGGGCCTGAGTTAAGTCTAGAAGAGAGATCTGAGCTGTTTCCGGATGATTCATAAGGCCACATTCTTGAGAGAGGCCCTTCACTGCCTTACTCAGTCTGAAGATGATTTGTTATGTTGATGTTCATGATAGGAATGGGGATGATGTTTCTAACGATGGGTCTGAGGATGAGGGTTTGCTTGGGCCTGAGTTAAGTCTAGAAGAGAGATCTGAGCTGTTTCCGGATGATTCATAAGGCCACATTCTTGAGAGAGGCCCTTCACTGCCTTACTCAGTCTGAAGATGATTTGTCATGTTGATGTTCATGATAGGAATGGGGATGATGTTTCTAACGATGGGTCTGAGGATGAGGGTTTGCTTGGGCCTGAGTTAAGTCTAGAAGAGAGATCTGAGCTGTTTCCGGATGATTCATAAGGCCACATTCTTGAGAGAGGCCCTTCACTGCCTTACTCAGTCTGAAGATGATTTGTCATGTTGATGTTCATGATAGGAATGGGGATGATGTTTCTAACGATGGGTCTGAGGATGAGGGTTTGCTTGGGCCTGAGTTAAGTCTAGAAGAGAGATCTGAGCTGTTTCCGGATGATTCATAAGGCCACATTCTTGAGAGAGGCCCTTCACTGCCTTACTCAGTCTGAAGATGATTTGTTATGTTGATGTTCATGATAAGAATGGGGATGATGTTTCTAACGATGGGTCTGAGGATGAGGGTTTGCTTGGGCCTGAGTTAAGTCTAGAAGAGAGATCTGAGCTGTTTCCGGATGATTCAGAAGGCCACATTCTTGAGAGAGGCCCTTCACTGCCTTACTCAGTCTGAAGATGATTTGTCATGTTGATGTTCATGATAGGAATGGGGATGATGTTTCTAACGATGGGTCTGAGGATGAGGGTTTGCTTGGGCCTGAGTTAAGTCTAGAAGAGAGATCTGAGCTGTTTCCGGATGATTCAGAAGGCCACATTCTTGAGAGAGGCCCTTCACTGCCTTACTCAGTCTGAAGATGATTTGTCATGTTGATGTTCATGATAGGAATGGGGATGATGTTTCTAACGATGGGTCTGAGGATGAGGGTTTGCTTGGGCCTGAGTTAAGTCTAGAAGAGAGATCTGAGCTGTTTCCGGATGATTCATAAGGCCACATTCTTGAGAGAGGCCCTTCACTGCCTTACTCAGTCTGAAGATGATTTGTCATGTTGATGTTCATGATAGGAATGGGGATGATGTTTCTAACGATGGGTCTGAGGATGAGGGTTTGCTTGGGCCTGAGTTAAGTCTAGAAGAGAGATCTGAGCTGTTTCCGGATGATTCATAAGGCCACATTCTTGAGAGAGGCCCTTCACTGCCTTACTCAGTCTGAAGATGATTTGTTATGTTGATGTTCATGATAGGAATGGGGATGATGTTTCTAACGATGGGTCTGAGGATGAGGGTTTGCTTGGGCCTGTGTTAAGTCTAGAAGAGAGATCTGAGCTGTTTCCGGATGATTCAGAAGGCCACATTCTTGAGAGAGGCCCTTCACTGCCTTACTCAGTCTGAAGATGATTTGTCATGTTGATGTTCATGATAGGAATGGGGATGATGTTTCTAACGATGGGTCTGAGGATGAGGGTTTGCTTGGGCCTGAGTTAAGTCTAGAAGAGAGATCTGAGCTGTTTCCGGATGATTCATAAGGCCACATTCTTGAGAGAGGCCCTTCACTGCCTTACTCAGTCTGAAGATGATTTGTCATGTTGATGTTCATGATAGGAATGGGGATGATGTTTCTAACGATGGGTCTGAGGATGAGGGTTTGCTTGGGCCTGAGTTAAGTCTAGAAGAGAGATCTGAGCTGTTTCCGGGTGATTCATAAGGCCACATTCTTGAGAGAGGCCCTTCACTGCCTTACTCAGTCTGAAGATGATTTGTTATGTTGATGTTCATGATAGGAATGGGGATGATGTTTCTACTGATGGGCCTGGGGATGAGGGTTCACTTGGACCTGAGTTAAGTTTAGAAGAGGGACCTGAGCCCTTTCAGGATGATTCAGAAGGCCACATTCTTGAGAGAGGCCCTTCACTGCTTTACTCAGTCTGAAGACGATTTGTCAGGTGCATGATGTTCATGATAGGAATGGGGATGATGCTTCTAATGATGGGCCTATGGATGAGGGTTTGCTTGGGCCTGAGTTAAGTCCGGAAGGGAGACCTGAGCTGTTTCAGGGTGATTCAGAAGGCCACATTCTTGAGAGAGGCCCTTCACTGCTTTACTCAGAGCAACTGTCTGAAGATGATTTGTCAGGTGCATGATGTTCATGATAGGAATAGGGATGATGTTTCTAATGATGGGCTTGGGGATGAGGGTTTGCTTGGGCCTGAGTTAAATTCAGAAGAGAGACCTGAGCTGTTTCAGGATGATTCAGAAGGCCACATTCTTGAGAGAGGCCCTTCACTGCTTTACTCAGAGCAACTGTCTGAAGATGATTTGTCAGGTGCATGACCTTTTTGCCAAAACACAAAAGATTCTCAAGATTGCAGACGCTCCAGAATTTCACAAAAGGAACTCCAAAAACAGCCAGACAACATGAGGGAAAAAGCCACTGTATTCATGAAGATGAACACGTAGAATGACTATCCTAAGTAGAGAAATCCTGAGATGTATGTACTCTGTTTAGGAATATGTTGTGCTGAAGTAAGCGGGGGAGAAAGAGGGAAAGTGGGGCAGAGAAAGGGAGACAGCAGAGGGTTAACCAAGGCTGTGCTTGCTAAACTGGGACAGTTGGGTGGTACACTTTGGAGAGGTGACAAACCAATGCCTGGATGAGTGTCTTCTCTTGTTCTCACCTCTGAAACTGGGCCAGCTCTTTTTGATTTTAGGCTGAGGGACGTCAAATCTCACGTAGGTCCCGCTGCCGGCCAACTTGCCTTCCTGCCCAAAGGGGTCCGGAGGGGAACACTCTTGCCCGTGCAGCCGATTCTCCTTGGAGGGAAAAAGAAAAATGACAAATCACAATTCAGCCCTCATCTGCAGAATTGCACAATCCGACAAAGTATGGCCAGATGTAACCGCTTGTTAGTGGGGCTTTCCAGTTCCCCAAGGTATCTTGCAAAGTCAATGGGTATCCTGCCTTCTTTAGTATTTGTTTTTTCAAACTAAAGACATCTTCCTCCACCGATGTTTTCCTATAAGGTTCATTTTCTGCAAGGACATAGACTTGTATGGAGTTATACTCTGAAGAATCCTGGCCTGCATTTCTGGCACAGACCAGGAGAGGGTGGCATCGACCTCTATAAACACATACATCAATGGTCCCCCAAATTCTCCAAATTAGAAAACCTAGAGTGCATCTACACACTTGAATTGACGCCACTGGACACCACTTCGGCTGCCATGGCTTAATGCTATGGAATCACCAGAACTGTCGTTTCACCAGTTCTTGAGCCTGCTCTGCCAAAGAGTGCTGGTACTTCACCAAAATACAACTCCCAGGATTCACCAAACAGCAACTCTCAGGATTCATCAAACTACAACACCCAGGATTCACCTACTACAACTCTTAGGATTCACCAAACTATAACTCTTAGGATTCACCAAACTACAACTCCCAGGATTCACCTACTATAACTCCTAGGATTCACAAACGACAACTCCCTGGATTCACCAAGCCACAACTCCCAGGATTCACCAAATTACAACTCCCAGGATTCAACAAATGGCAACTCCCAGGATTCAACAAATGGCAACTCCCAGGATTCACCAAACGACAACTTCCCAGATTCATCAAGCCACAACTCCCAGGATTCACCAAATTACAACTCCCAGGATTCAACAAATGGCAACTCCCAGGATTCACCAAACGACAACTTCCCAGATTCATCAAGTCACAACTCCCAGGATTCACCAAACTACAACTCCCAGGATTCACCAAATTACAACTCCCAGGATTCACCAAATTATAACTCCCAGGATTCACCATACCACAACTTCCAGGATTCACCAAACCACAACTCCCAGGATTCACCTACTACAACTACTACAACTACAACCCGGTCCAGTGTATCTGTCCGAACGTATCTCCCGCTACGTCCCACCTCGGAGTCTGAGATCATCTGGGGAGGCCCTGCTCTCGACCCCACCACTGTCACAAGTGAGGCTGGTGGGGACGAGGAGCAGGGCTTTCTCAGTGGTGGCCCCTCACCTGTGGAACTCACTCCCGGGGGAAATCAGGACATCATCATCCCTCCTCTCCTTCAGGAGGAGGGTGAAGACGTGGCTTTGGGACCAGGCCTTCGGGCAATCTGGCAATTAAATCAGATGAATACGACCAGCAGGATGGAAGAAGTGGAATTGAGAATGAGATCTATGAGTTAATGAACGCTGACCATGTGGGGGGATGAATTGGGTTTGTATGGGGTTTTTATTGATTTTATTGATTTTATTGGTATCATGTATGAATTGTTAACTATGAATTTGTAATAATTTTGTATTGATTGTTTTGTGACGCGGGCATCAAATGGTGCCTCGCTTTTGTAAGCCGCCCTGAGTCCCCCCCGGGGTGAGAAGGGCGGGGTATAAGAACCTGTAATAAATAGGATTCACCAAACCACAACTCCCAGGATTCACCAAACCACAACTCCCAGGATTCACCAAACTACAAGGACTCACCAAACCACAACTCCCAGGATTCATCAAACTGCAAGGACTCACCAAGCCACAACTCCCAGGATTCACCAAACCACAACTCCCAGAATTCACCAAAATACAACTCCCAGGATTCACCAAACCACAACTCTCAGAATTCACCAAACTACAAAGACTCACCAAGCCACAACTCTCAGGATTCACCAAACCACAACTCTCAGGATTCACCAAACCACAACTTTCAGGATTCACCAAATTATAATGCCCAGGATTCACCAAACCACGACTCCCAGGATCCACCAAACTACAAATCCCAAGATTCATCAAACCACAATTCCCAGGACTGCCAAGCATTGCATCTTGGCAGTTAAAGAGTGGACCAAACTAAATTCAATCCACAGTGTAGATGCATCCTTAGCAACTCTTCATGGATTTTCCAACTTCTTTGGTCATGGCTTTCAACTTTAATTACACTATGTTACAAGATTTTAGTTCCTGGGTTTTAAGTGTAATTTCCTAATTGGTTCTATCATAAAAACATGGGAATAATTTATTAAATTGCAATCTGGATTTTGCTCTAGTTTTTCAATACTAGCATCCCAACTAATCCAACATAGTTTATGCAACAATAACAAAGTTTCTGGAGTAAGAGAACTACTTTCAAAGTAAGGACCACACAATTAAATGGGAAATAACACTTTCAAACCAGGAACGTAGTGTAATTGCAAAAGTTCCACAGTCCCCCTGGTGCAAGGGTGACTTGTTTACACAACCCGAGAACCAACGTACGAATCGGATGCCTTCTGCCGTGACATCGTGGTGAACCCGGTATCCAGTGCCTTGGTCCACGGCCCCTTTGAGCGTGCCGTCCTTGGAGTGGGCCGTGTAATACTTCACAAACTGTGTCCGCTTGACCAAGAGGTGGAGGATGAAGCAGGTGAGCTCGAGGCTGATGGAGATGAAGAAGAAGATGATGGTGTTCTCCTTCTCGTCCGACAGCAGGAGTTTGGTGAAGATGCGGCTCAGGGAGATGATCACTCCGGCAGTACCTAGGAAAGCAGAGCAGAAGGTGGCAACGAAGCATACATCTCTGGACAATGCAAATAGGATCTATTCTCCAGTAAACATTCACGTCATTTATCCGTTCTCCAGTAAACCTTGTCCTGTCCAGAGAACAGCAACCAAAGTGATCAAAGGTGTGCAACCTATGAGGAGTGGCTTAAAGAGCTGGGTCTGCTTAGCCTAGAGAAAATAAGGCTGAGAAGAGACATGATCACTATGTCTAAACATTTGATTAATATGTTTTTTTAATTATAAAAAACAGCGAATATATATATATATAGAGAGAGAGAGCGCGCGCGCTCCATGCAGTCATGCTGGCCATGTGACCTTGGAGGTGTCTAAGGACAACGCCGGCTCTTCAGCTTAGAAATGGAGTGAGTCTGCTCCCTCCTCCCTATGACTTCCCCTCACATATTTATAAAACAGCGAATACATATGGCGCTCTATGCAGTCATGCTGGCCATGGGACCTTGGAGGTGTCTAGGGACAACGCCGGCTCTTCAGCTTAGAAATGGAGTGAGTCTGCTCCCTCCTCCCTATGACTTCCCCTCACATATTTATAAAACAGCGAATATATATTACACACACATATGGCGCTCCATGCAGTCATGCTGGTCATGTGACCTTGGAGGTGTCTAAGGACAACGCCGGCTCTTCAGCTTAGAAATGGAGTGAGTCTGCTCCCTCCTCCCTATGACTTCCCCTCACATATTTATAAAACAGCGAATATATATATATATATACATATATATACATACATATGGCGCTCCATGCAGTCATGCTGGCCATATGACCTTGGAGGTGTCTAGGGACAACGCCGGCTCTTCAGCTTAGAAATGGAGTGAGTCTGCTCCCTCCTCCCTATGACTTCCACTCACATACTTATACATTGTCCTCCTCATATCTCCTCTCAGCTTTCTCTTCCAAGTTACAAACAAGATAAGTTCTGTATGTTTGTTCATAAGTTGCATTTGTTTGGGTTGCTGTAGGTTTTTCGGGCTGTCTGGCCATGTTCTAGAGGCATTTTCTCCTGACGTTTCACCTGCATATATGGCAGGCATCCTCAGAGGTTGTGAGGTCTGTTGGAAACTATGAAAATAGGGTTTACATATCTGGGGAATCATGTCCAGGATGGGAGAAAGAACTCTTGTCTGCTGGAGCTAGGTGGGAATGTTTCAACTGACCACCTTGATTAGCATTTAATGGCTTGAAAGTGCCTGGGGGGAATCTTTTGTTGAGAGTGATTTGATGTGCCTGATTGTTTACTCTCTGTTGTTTTGCTGTTGTAAATTTTTATTACAACATAATATTTTGATTAAAATAATTAATTTTTAATTAAAAATAAAATATTTTATTTTTATTTTTTTACTTTTTATTGTTGTTGTATGTTGTTTATTTGCATTGCTGTATTGCTGGGCTTGGACTCATGTAAGCCACCCCAATTCCCCTTGGGGAGATGGTGGCGGAGTATAAATAAAGTTATTATTATTATTATTACTATTATTATTATTATTATTATTATTATTGTGGTCCATGCAGTCATGCCGGCCACATGACCTTGGAGGTGTCTATGGACAATGCCGGCTTTTCAGCTTAGAAATGGAGATGAGCACCACACCCCAGAGTCGGACATGACTGGACTTCATGTCATGGGAAAACCTTTACCTCCCCCCCCCCCTCGCTCTCTCCATATATATTCACAAACTAACACAATACTTATTAACCTCTATACCAGGCATGGGCAAACTTGGGCCCTCCAGGTGTTTTGGACTTCAACTCCCACCATTCCTAACAACCTCAGGCCCTTCCTTTTCCTTTTCCCTTTCCTTTTCTGCTTATGCAGGTAAGAGGGAAAAGGAAGGGTCCTGAGGCTGTCAGGAATGGTGGGAGAGAAGCCTCTCTGTGTGAGAGAAGCTTCTCTGTGTGAGAGAAGCCTCTCTGTGTGAGAGGAGCCTCTTTGTGTGAGAGGGGTCACAAGTGTGAGAGAAGCCTCTCTGTGTGAGAGGAGCCTCTCTGTGTGAGAGGGGTCACAAGTGTGAGAGAAGCCTCTCTGTGTGAGAGAAGCCTCTCTCTGTGAGAGAAGCCTCTCTCTGTGAGAGAAGCCTCTCTCTGTTAGAGAAGCCTCTCTGTATGAGAGAAACCTCTCTGTGTGAGAGAAGCCTCTGTGTGAGAGAAACCTCTGTGTGAGAGAACCCTCTCTCTGTGAGAGAAACCTCTCTCTGTGAGAGAAACCTCTCTGTGTGAGAGAAACCTCTCTGTGTGAGAGAAACCTCTGTGTGAGAGAGAAGCCTCTCTTGTGTGAGAGAAACCTCTCTGTGAGAGAAACCTCTCTGTGTGAGAGAAACCTCTCTGTGTGAGAGAAGCCTCTCTGTGTGAGAGAAGCTTCTGTGTGTGAGAGAAGCCTCTCTGTGTGAGAGAAACCTCTCTGTGTGAGAGAAGCCTCTGTGTGTGAGAGACGCCTCTCTGTGTGAGAGAAGCCTCTCTGTGTGAGAGAAGCCTCTCTGTGTGAGAGGAGCCTCTCTGTGTGAGAGGAGCCTCTCTGTGTGAGAGAAGCTCTCTGTGTGAGAGAAGCCTCTGTGTGTGAGAGAAACTTCTGTGTGTGAGAGAAGCCTCTCTCTGTGAGAGAAGCCTCTCTGTTTGAGAGAAGCCTCTCTCTGTGTGAGAGAAACCTCTGTGTGAGAGAGAAGCCTCTCTTGTGTGAGAGAAACCTCTCTGTGAGAGAAACCTCTCTGTGTGAGAGAAGCCTCTTTGTGTGAGAGAAGCCTCTGTGTGAGAGATGCCTCTCTGTGTGAGAGAAGCCTCTCTGTGTGAGAGAAGCCTCTCTGTGTGAGAGGAGCCTCTCTGTGTGAGAGAAGCTCTCTGTGTGAGAGAAGCCTCTGTGTGTGAGAGAAACTTCTGTGTGTGAGAGAAGAAGATTCTCTGTGTGAGAGAAGCCTCTCCGTGTGAGAGAAGCCTCTCTGTTTGAGAGAAGCCTCTCTCTGTGTGAGAGAAGCCTCTCTGTGTGAGAGAACCCTCTCTCTGAGAGAAGCCTCTCTGTGTAAGAGAACACATTGTAAGTCAGATGTTTGTAACTCGAGAACGGCCTGTATACAATAAATTAAAAATATGTACAGGTAAAACCATTCTGAAAATATTTTAAAATCAATGTGGGGGGGGGGGGGATAGAAAAAAGTTTTCAAAGGCAAAATAAAATAGTCGTTATTGCAAAGCCTTTGGTAAGACCACAACACATTTCAGAAAAGAGATGTTGTCAGAATATAATTCCTGCTGCTCAGAACGTGAGTCCCCCTCCCTCCCAGCTCTGCCTTCAAGAAGGTAGATATATTCTACCAAGTAAGAACAAAGCCTCTCTGTGTGAGAGAAGCCTCTCTGTGTGAGAGAAGCCTCTCTGTGTGAGAGAAGCCTCTCTCTGTGAGAGAAGCCTCTCTGTGTGAGAGAAGCCTCTCTGTGTGAGAGAAGCCTCTCTGTGTGAGAGAAGCCTCTCTGTGTGAGAGAAGCCTCTCTCTGTGAGAGAAGCCTCTCTGTGTGAGAGAAGCCTCTCTGTGTGAGAGAAGCCTCTCTGTGTGAGAGAAGCCTCTCTCTGTGAGAGAAGCCTCTCTGTGTGAGAGAAGCCTCTCTGTGTGAGAGAAGCCTAACAAAAATAGAGAAGATAACAAAAATATGCTAATCCACTCCATTTACTTGATGCATTCACGTCACCGGGCTGAGTTTTTCCTCATGACAACATGTGGATCGCCTCGAGGAAACCGTTTTGATTTTTGCCATGCAAGGCACACAGCCGCCTTGATGATAAAAGCCAGAGAACAGTCTCTCCTGGTTTGCAAAGAGCCAGCCGGTCTCCTGGCAGCAGTGTGGCGCAGAAATCTAATCCACTCTCTCGTTATACCAGACTTCAGTTGGTTAATCTGCTAATCAGGGTTTACTCCCAGTTATTAGATTAATGCTGCCACTCCAAAGAGACTTCGCTTCCCTTGGAAGTAAATGTACGACTATAACAGCTCTGGACTTTCGACATGCAAAAAGGCAACCCATGGTTCCAGGAATGCATTCACATTGTAGAATTAATCCAGTTTGGCACCATTTTAATGGTCACAGCTCAATGCTATAGATCAGTAGTTCTCAACCCTCCTAATGCCGCGACCCCTTAATACAGTCCCTCATGTTGTGGTGACCCCCAACCATAATCCTAACAGTATGAATCGCCATGTAAATAATGATCTGCAGGATGTATTTTCATTCACTGGAGCAAATTTGGCACAAATACCCGGTATGCCCAAATTTGAATACTGGTGGGGTTGGTGGGGGGATTGATTTTGTCATTTGGGAGTTGTAGTTGCTGGGATTTACAGTTAACATGTAAACAAAGAGCGTTCCGAACCCCACCAACAATGGAATTGAACCAAAGTTGGCACAGAGAACTCCCATGATGAACAGAAAATACTGGAAGGTTTTGGTGGGCATTGACCTTGAGTTTGGGAGTTGTAGTTTGTTTACATCCAGAGAGCACTGTGGGCTCAAACAATGATGGATCTGGACCAAACTTGGCATGGATACTCAATATGCCCAAATGTGAACACTGATAGGGTTTGGGGAAAATAGACTTTGACATTTGGGAGTTGTACTTGCTGGGATTTATAGTTCACCCACAATCAAGGAGCGTTCTGAACCCCACCAATGATAGAATTGGGCCAAACTTCCCACACAGATCCCCCATGACCAACAGAAAATACTGTGTTTTCTGATGGTCTTTGGTGACCCCTCTGACACCCCTTCGCGACCCCCAGGTTGAGAAACACTGCTATAGATAGAACCCTGGGAGATGTAGGTATGTAGGTGTGCCTTTTTGAGCCCCAGGTGGCAAAGTGGGTTAAACCGCTGAGCTGCTGAAGTTGCTGATTGAAAGGTCAGAGGTTCGAATCTGGGGAACGGGGTGAGCTCCTGCTGTTAGGCCTAGCTTCTGCCAACCTAGCAGTTTGAAAACATGCAAATGTGAGTAGATCAATAGGTACTGCTTTGGTGAGAAGGTAACGGTGCTCTATGCAGTCATGCTGGCCACATGACCTTGGAGGCATCTATGGTCAATGCCAGCTCTTCGGCTTATTGAGATGACCACCACTCCACAGAATCGGACACAACTAGACTTGATGGCAAGAGGAAACCTTTACCTTTACTTTTTTTTGTTCTTGTAAGTTGTATCAAAGTCATTAAATTGATACTTACAAGGTGATATCTGACACAGGGGCGTAGCCTGTACCCAAAACTTAAGATTCAAAACTTACCCAATACTTTTTTGTTTGCATTTGATCAATTTCAGAAGCCTCCCAAGGTCGGTTTTATTTTCAGCACAAGGAAGCAAAGCAAAGCCAAAAAGGCTGCCCTTCCTTTTTAATTGAATGGCCTCTCACTATAAGGAAAGGGATGCCACAGGAAGAAAGCAGAGTTCATTGGGAAAGGAACTTATTTTCAGTGCAAGGAAGCAAAACAAAGCCAAAAAGGCTGCCTTTCCCTTTTAAATGAATGCCTTCTCTCACCATAAGGAGAGAGAAGCCACAGGAAGAAAGCAGAGTTTGTTGGGAAAGGAACTTATTTTCAGTGCAAGGAAGGAAAACAAAGCCAAAAAGGCTGCCTTTCCTCTTTAATCGAATGGCCTCTCACTATAAGGAGAGGGAAGCCACAGGAAGAAAGCAGAGTTCGTTGGGAAAGGAACTTATTTTCAGTGCAAGGAAGCAAAGCAAAGCCAAAAAGGTTGCCTTTCCCCTTTAAATGAATGCCCTCTCTCACCATAAGGAGAGAGAAGCCACAGGAAGAAAGCAGTGTTCGGGAAAGGAACTTATTTTCAGTGCAAGGAAGCAAAGCAAAGCCAAAAAGGCTGCCTTTCCTATTTAAATGAATGGCCTCTCACCATCAGGAGAGGGAAGCCACAGGAAGAAAGCAGAGTTTGTTGGGAAAGGAACTTATTTTCAGTGCAAGGAAGCAAAACAAAGCCAAAAAGGTTGTCTTTTCCCTTTAAATGAATGCCCTCTCGCCATTAGGAAAGCAACAGGAAGAAAGCAAAGTTTGTTGGGAAAGGAACTTATTCGATGTTTGGGGATCATCACAACTGGCGGAACTGTATTAAGGGGTTGCAACATTAGGAAGGTTGAGAAACACTGATTTAGGCTATAGCTAATTTGACAACACCAAATCTGCTATGTCTACCAAAATTGCATGGTTACAAACTGGCACGCATGTAGCCAAGGAGCATCAGGCTACCGTCGAGATGGCAAAGGTTATGAATGAAGAAGTACATCCAAGTGAGGCAAAGGTGCAGCAGTTTGCTTTGCCCTGAACCTACTGGGAAGGGCAGAATCTATCTGCTCCTCTCTTCTCCTTTCCCACCTGCTAAGTTAATTGAGTGCAAACTACTTTTCCTTTTTGACTTCAATTTGTAGCATTTGGAGTAAGGAGGAAAGTGGGAAGAAGTGAGAGAAATTGAGACATTTCAAAAGCAGCCGGGAAAGTGATGAGGAGTGGTTTGAACAGGACAATCGGTACATCCAGATTGCAGAATGAATGCAGTTTGAGCCAACGTTAATGCTATGAAATGGGTAGTTTATTGAGGCGCCAGAAGTCTTGGGCAGAGAAGACTACAGGCCTTGTAAAGCCACAACTCCCATGTCTCCAGTGCAATGAGCAAGGGCAGTTTAAGTCGTGCCCAAACGAAATTATATTTTAATCTGGAAGAGAGATAAGAAAAAGATCTTGGAGTCCTCGTGGACAACAAGTTAAACATGAGCCAACAATGTGATGTGGTGGCAAAAAAAGCCAATGGGATTTTGTCCTGCATCAAGAGGAGCCTAGTGTCTAGATCTAGGGAAGTCATGCTCCCCATGCTCTATTCTGCTTTGGTTAGACCACATCTGGAATATTGTGTCCAATTCTGGGCACCACAATTCAAGAGAGATATTGACAAGCTGGAATGTGTCCAGAGGAAGGCGACTAAAATGATCAAGGGTCTGGAGAACAAGCCCTATGAGGAGCGGCTTAAGGAGCTGGACATGTTTAGCCTGAAGAAGAGAAGGCTGAGAGGAGATATGATAGCCATGTATAAATATGTGAGAGGAAGCCACAGGGAGGAGGAGGGAGCAAGCTTGTTTTCTGCTTCCTTGGAGACTAGGACGCAAGGGAACAATGGCTTCAAACTACAAGAGAGGAGATTCCATCTGAACCTGAGGAAGAACTTCCTGACTGTGAGAGCCGTTCAGCAGTGGAACTCTCTGCCCCGGAGTGTGGTGGAGGCTCCTTCTTTGGAAGCTTTTAAACAGAGGCTGGATGGCCATCTGTCAGGGGTGATTTGAATGCAATATTCCTGCTTCTTGGCAGAATGGGGTTGGACTGGATGGCCCAGGAGGTCTCTTCCAACTCTTTGATTCTATGATTCTAAGAAGCAGAGCCAAAGGAAAGAGGGAAGAGACCGAGATATGGCAAAACACGTCAGTGGTCAGGGCACGGTGACCGTTGTTCCTTTCGGAGCAGAGGTCTGCTGCCTTAATGGGTTTACTCTCTCCATCTGACTTGAGGCCCGCCCAAGAGGCAGGAGGACATGTCCACTACAGATCCGTGGATGTGCCAACGATGGATGCCAAGCGATGCATTAATGAGGATGCCCAGCTGTCAGTCATTAGCGCCTGTGCCAATCGGTGAGTGGGCAGAGAACGGTCTGGCATAGGCGCCATCTGCCCTGGCCATTCTGTCCAAGCATCCCAGAATCCACACTGGGGACCAAGGGTCATTGACTCTGATTAGCGGAAAGATAACAGACATTAGGGCAGCCGATAAAGCAGAAGAGGGTCCATCTTGCGCAGCGGCTCACTCCTCACAGGTGCTCAAAGGCTGTGCCAGCGCATGGGCGGAAATGGAGAACGGTTCACACATTTTGGCTCCTCTTGGGCACCGCAATCAGGTTCCATGGCAAACAAAGGCACAACTGGTTCTGAAACAGTTGATGGGCAAGAATAGCTCTCCTTATTAACAGGTGATGCTTCAATAATAATAACAATAACAACAACAACAACGTATGGATTGTCGATGTTGCAATCCCAGGCAACAGCAGGATTGCAGAGAAACAACTGGAAAAACTGACACGATATGAGGATTTAAAGATTGAACTGCAAAGACTCTGGCACAAGCCAGTCAAGGGGGTCCCAGTGGTGATCGGCACACTGGGTGTAGTGCCTCAAGACCTTGGCCTGCACTTAAAAACAAGCAGTGCTGACAAAATTACCACCTGTTAGCTGCAAAAGGCCACCCTACTCGACTCTGCATGCATCATTCACCAACACATCACATAATCCTAGACACTTGGGAAGTGTCTGACGTGTGATACAATACAACAGCCAGCACAATGGCACAGTGATCTTGTTTGCTGTGTACTACTCTTGTTGTGTATCAAATAATAATACTACTACTAATAATAATGCAAACAGCAAACAAGATCACGGTGCCACTGTGCTGACTTGTATTGTTGTATAATAATAATAATAATCATCATCATCATCTTGTCTGCTGTGGACTCATTTAGTCGTATTTAAAACAACAACAACACCAATAATAATAATAATAATAATAATAATAATATATTATTATTATTATTATTATTATTATTATTGACACAAAAGCACAGTACATCACAGCAAATGAGATCTATATCCTGGATGATGATGATGATGATGATGATGATGATGATGATGATTATGAGCTGAAGAGCCAACGTTGTCCATAAACGCCTCCAAGGTCGTGTGGCTGGCACGATTGCATGGAGCGCCGTTACCTTCCCGCCAAGGCAGTACCTATTGATCTACTCACATTGCATGTTTTCGAACTGCTAGGTTGGCATAAGCTGGGGATAACGGTGGGAGCTCGCCCTGCTCCCCAGATTTGCACCATCAACCTTGTGGTCAGCAAGTTCAGCAGATCAGCAGTTTAACCCGCTGTGCTCCTGGTGGCTCCAGTGCTTTCATGCTATAGAATTATAATATTATGATTGCATCTTAATTGCTGTCATTGCCTCCTATGAGAATCTGGGATTTGCAGTTTAGGAAGGAGGACAGCACTTGGAATTTCCAGGCAGAAACTACAATTCTGCAACTGGATGCAACGGTGCTCCCTGAAAGTGGAATGATGGTGCTACATTTGTGGTGTAATGTCATTTTTGGGACTGAGCCGAAAAAAAAGAGGCAATACTCACTTTCACCGGTCATGACGCCTTGGGTATATCGCTTTGGTAACATCCCGGTGTAGCCATAGAAGCTGGATTGCTGCACTTCAAAGGGGAGGACAGAGATGAGAAAGGAAGTGGGGGAAGCCTGTTATTATGCCACGATTGGGGAGAAAAAAGCACACTCGATTCCTTGTAACAACACAAGAATTATTCCCAAATTCCTTTCCAACTGGTACAGAATAGATTGGCAAGGGAGTTTGGATTGAAAACAAAACGAACTCCTTCGACACATGAGACAGAATTAAATTGTGGGTTTTGCTACTAGACGGTGGAGTGACGACCACAGCCTTTGTTGTTCATTCGTTCAGTTGTTTCCAACTCTTCGTGACTTCATGGACCAGTCCACGCCAGAGCTCCCTGTTGGTCATCACCACCCCCAGCTCCTTCAAGGTCAATCCAGGAAAGGTCAAGCGATAGATCAAGGCTTGACCGAAGAAGGAGAAGCAAGCCCTCTTTCCATTTGTACTTAGGTCCAACCTCATGACTTACCACTCAAGCAGGGAGCTTTGAGATGGTTGAACAGAAGCTCTCCGAAGCTGTAGGTGCTCTTACTGCCTAATACAGGGAAAACCAGCTGATCCCCAACCCATCTAAAACACAGACATGTGCTTTTCATCTCAAGAACAGACAAGCATCCCGAGCTCTGAGGATTATTACCTGGGAAGGAATCCCACTGGAGCATTGCAGCGCACACAAATGTCTGGGAGTCACTCTGGACTGTGCCCTGACCTACAAGAAACACTGCCTGAATATCAAGCAAAAAGTGGGCGCTAGGAACAACATCATACGAAAGCTGACCGGCACAACCTGGGGATCACAACCAGACATAGTGAAGACATCTGCCCTAGTGCTATGCTACTCTGCTGCTGAGTAGCATGCCCAGTGTAGAGGACATGTCACCACACTAAAACAGTAGATGTGGCTCTTAATGAGACATGCCACATTATCACGGGGTGTCTGCACCCTACACCACTGGAGAAGTTACACTGTTTAGCTGGTATTACATCACCTGACATCTGCTGGGAAGTAGCAACCAATAGTGAAAGGACCAAGGCAGAGACATCTCCAGCTCATCCCTTGTTTAGGTATCAGCCAGCACGTCAACGACTTGAATCAGGAAATAGCTTCCTAAGATCTACAGAGACACTTGCTGGAACACCCCAGCAAGCGAGAGTCCAAAAGTGGCAGGCTCAAACCCAGAACCTCAATCAATGGCTGACACCAAATGAGAGACACACAGAAAACTGGGCGACTTGGAAGGCACTGAACAGACTGTGCTCTGGCACCACGAGATGCAGAGCTAACCTCAAGAAATGGGGCCACAAAGTGGAATCCACGACATGCAAGTCCGGAGAAGAGCCAACCACTGACCACCTGCTGCAATGCAACCTGAGCCCTGCCACATGCACAAGGGAGGACCTTCTTGCGGCAACATCAGAGGCACTCCAAGTGGCCAGATACTGGTCAAAGGACATCTAATCAACTACCAAGCTTGCGAACTTTGTGTTTTTTAAATTCCAAGAGAGTTAGCTCAAAAGTAACATTTCTGAGACAAGGGTTCCAATCCCAGCCAAGAACGCCCATGGGGAGGCCATCCATTCCCATGCCTACCTGTGCAACCAAAGGCCACCACACCCACCGCGATGAGGTTGACGGCGTAGGCGTGCCGCTGGGAGAAAAGCTCCAGCCAGACGTCACAGATGCTAACAAAGAGAAGCGGACCAAGGGCAAACAGGTACCCTGCAAGAACAAGAAGGACATGGAAAATACATCATTTCTGAAACAGTAGTCTTTTTTTTGGCACACAAGTCGTGATTTAAAAAACAGTACATGTCGAAGGTAGGATAGGTGTGTGATGTATAGTTTTCTCCCAATCACGCCCTCCTAAAATACACCAGGGCTGGGAAGGCACCTCTGAACGAAGCTCACACTCCAGAGTTCAGTATAAGCAAAGCAGTTTATTGAAGAATAAAAAGGATAAAAAAGAGGAGATTCCATCTGAACATGAGGAAGAACTTCCTGACTGTGAGAGCCGTTCAGCAGTGGAACTCTCTGCCCCGGAGTGTGGTGGAGGCTCCTTCTTTGGAAGCTTTTAAGCAGAGGCTGGATGGCCATCTGTCAGGGGTGATTTGAATGCAATATTCCTGCTTCTTGGCAGAATGGGGTTGGACTGGATGGCCCAGGAGGTATCTTCCAACTCTATGATTCTATGATCAAAAGTAGTATAGGATATTGTCGAAGGCTTTCATGGCCAGAATCACTCGATTGTTGTAGTTTTTTTCGGGCTATATGGCCATGTTCTAGAGGCATTCTCTCCTGACGTTTCGCCTGCATCTATGGCAAGCATCCTCAGAGGTAGTGAGGTCTGTTGGAACTAGGAAAAAGGGTTTATATATCTGTGGAATGACCAGGGTGGGACAAAGGGCTCTTGTCTGCTGGAGCTAGGTGTGAATGTTTCAACTAACCACCTTGATTAGCATTTAATGGCTTGGAAGTGCCTGGGGGGAGTCTTTTGTTGAGAGTGATTTGATGTGCCTGATTGTTTAAACTTTGTTTGTTTAAACAGTGTTTTAAACTTTTAATCCTTGCTACTGGCCCTGCCCGCTGTGATTTATTTTCGGTGTGTAAATTATTGTGATTTTACACTGTTTGATGTGCTTATTTATATTGTTTCTTGTATTTTATTTTTGGGTTGTTGTAGATTTTTCCGGGCTTTATGGCCATGGTCTAGAGGCATTCTCTCCTGACGTTTTGCCTGCATCTGTGGCAAGCATCCACAGAGGTAATGAGGTCTGTTGGAACTAGAAAAAAGGGTTTATATATCTGTGGAATGACCAGGGTGGGGCAAAGGACTCTTGTCTGCTGGAGCTAGGTGTGAATGTTTCAACTGACCACCTTGATTAGCATATAATCTGACTTGAGAAGTCTGACTTGGCCACGGTAGTCCACGCTCTGGTTACATCCCGCATAGACTACTGCAATGCTCTCTACGTGGGGTTGCCTTTGAAGACTGCTCGGAAGCTTCAAATGGTCCAGCCAGGCCCGTAGCCAGGATTTCGCCTGCATCTATGGCAAGCATCCTCAGAGGTAGTGAGGTCTGTTGGAACTAGAAAAAAGGGTTTATATATCTGTGGAATGACCAGGGTGGGACAAAGAACTCTTCTCTGTTGGAGCTAGGTGTGAATGTTTCAACTGACCACCTTGATTAGCATATAATCTGACTTGGGAAGTCTGACTTGGCCACCGTAGTCCACGCTCTGGTTACATCCCGCATAGACTACTGCAACACTCTCTACGTGGGGTTGCCTTTGAAGACTGCTCGAAAGCTTCAAATGGTCCAGCACTCGGCAGCCAGGTTGCTAACAGGAGTGGCACTCAGGGAGCGCACAACTCCTCTGTTGCGCCAGCTCCACTGGCTGCCAGTTTGCTACCGGGCACAATTCAAAGTGCTGGCTTTAGCCTATAAAGCCCTAAATGGTTCTGGCCCAACTTACCTCTCTGAACGCATCTCCTCCTATGAACCAGCTAGGACACTAAGATCATCTGGGGAGGCCCTGCTCTCGGTCCCGCCTACATCACAGGCGTACTTGGCGGGGACAAGAGACAGAGCCTTCTCAGTGGTGGCCCCTCGGCTGTGGAACGCCCTGCCTGCAGATATGAGATCGGCCCCCTCGCTCTTGGCGTTTCGGAGGAAAGTGAAGACCTGGCTGTTCGAACCAGCATTTGATTAAACAGTGTAATTGAACATAGGAATACGGAATAATGGATGACGAGACTGGATTCCGATTTTACTGCTGAGGCGCTAATGATTGTTATACGAATGTTTAATGATTTATGTGATAATTGTTTTTAATTGCCCTATATATTTTGTACTGATGTTGTTCACCGCTTTGAGTTGCCTGAGGGCTGAGAAAAGCGGTATAGAAATAAAGTAAATAAATAAATAAATAATGGCCTGGCAGTGCCTGGAGCAATCTTTTGTTGAGAGGTGATTAGATGTCCTTGTTTGTTTCCTCTCTGTTGTTGTGCTGTTGCAATTTTAGAGTTTTTTTTTAATACTGGTAGCCAGATTTTGTTCATTTTCATGGTTTCCTCCTTTCTGTTGAAATTGTCCACATGCTTGTGGATTTCATTGGCTTCTCTCGCTTCTGCAGGAGTCTACCGTATACCATGCAGCTGTGGACAAGTCTACAGAGGGACCACCAAACGCAGCAGCATTGCCCAGACACGAATCAAGGAGCATGAAAGGCACTGCAGACTAAGTCAACCAGAGAAGTCAGCCATAGCAGAGCACCTCATGAACCAACCTGGACACAGCATATTATTCGAAAACACAGAAATGCTGGACCACTCCAACAACCACCATGTCAGGCTACACAGAGAAGTCATTGAAATACACAAGCATGTGGACAATTTCAACAGAAAGGAGGAAACCATGAAAATGAACAAAATCTGGCTACTAGTATTAAAAAACTCTAAAATTGCAACAGCAAAACAACAGAGAGGAAACAGCCAGGGACATCTAATCACCTCTCAACAAAAGTTTGCTCCAGGCACAGTCAGCCCATTGTATGCTAATCAAGGTGGTCAGTTGAAACATTCACATCTAGCTCCAACAGACAAGAGTCCTTTGTCCCACCCTGGTCATTCCACAGATATATAAACCCTTTTTCCTTGTTCCAACAGACCTCACAACCTCTGAGGATGCTTGCCATAGATGCAGGCGAAACGTCAGAAGAGAATGCCTCTAGAACATGGCCATATAGCCTGAAAAAAACCTACAACAATTGAGTGATTCTGGCCACGAAAGCCTTCGACAATATCCTATACTACTTTTGATCATTCCACAGATATATAAACCCATTTTCGTAGTTCCAACAGACCTCACTACTTCTGAGGATGCTTGCCATAGATGCAGGCAAAACGTCAGGAGAGAATGCTTCTAGAACATGGCCATATAGCCCAAAAAAACCTACAACAACCCAGTATAGGATATTGTCCATAATAAGAATCACTTAAACTTAGAAAACAGGATTCCAAACACCAAGTTCAGGAAACAGGAATGCATAAAACCATAACCAAGATCCAAAAGTTACAAGTGTCTGTAGTAGCAAAATAAGCCATGAACAGCAAACCAAGGCACATTGATTCTATGAAGATACAGGAACAAAAACTTGAAGCATAAAAGTTTAAGTGATTCTTATAAAATCCAAGGCACAAGAAGTTACAGAAATATAAACATGAATATGAAATACAAGGCACAAGAAACCTGAACACAAGAAAGGAATTGCTGCCTTAACCAAATGTTGATTCCACTGAAGGATCAATCTCAGTTGCCCTCATACATACTCAAGAAACCATGCCTTTTCCCTTGAGAAGATTCAGGAGGATTCTTCTTGTCAATTAATCTTTGGGAGCAGCGCCTCTCCCCGGCCAGATGTCTCTGTTGACAATTCTGTCCACTTCTATTGAAGGAGGCGTTCCCAGCCTGGATCCCCAGTTAAAACATTCTTTCCACATTCTGACTTTGACTCCTTTGGGAAAGCTAACACAAGCCTGCCAGCCTCTTTCTCTGTCTGTACTGGAACATCTAATACAGGCTTGACCATCCCAGAATCCTCAGTTTCATCATGACTAACAGCATTCTCCTGCCCAAAATCCCCATTTCCAGACCCCTGGACTGGTAGCCTCCTCTGATTCTATGGTTGCCGGTAGGGCAATGGATTCATTCTGGGTTTTAATCCATCTGTCCAAAATGTTGAAACCTATTCCTCGAAAGAGTCAGAGGAAGAAGGGAGCAGGACTTACCCACGGCAATCCTGGTGTGGAGACTCAGCATTTCCACCAGAGCATTGTTGAGGATGACGGCTACCAAGGCTACCAAAATGTAGGTAAGGCTCATGTCAAACACGATAGAAGTCCCTGCGGAAGAAGAACAAAAAGATGGTTGCAGCAGGAAAATGGAGCCAACCAACATTTGCTAAGACCATGCATTGCTAAGTTTCTTTTCTGAAGTTGCCATACGCCTGTGAGACGTGGACTATCTACAGACGTCACACGCAACTCCTAGAATGATTTCATCAGCGTTGCCTCTGAAAAATCCTGCAAATCTCTTGGGAAGACAGGCAGACAAATGTCAGCGTGCTGGAAGATGCAAAGACCACCAGCACTGAAGCGATGGTCCTCCGCCATCAACCCCGCTGGACCGACCACGTTGTCCGAATGTCCGAATGCGTCTCCTAAAGCAGTTGCTTTACTCCGAACTCAAGAATGGAAAATGGAATGTTGGTGGGCAGGAAAAGAGATTGAAAGATGGGCTCTTAAAAACTCTGGCATAGAAACTGAGAACTGGGAAGCCCTGGCCCTTGAGCGCTCCAGCTGGAGGTCAGCTGTGACCAGCAGTGCTGTGGAATTCAAAAAGGCACGAATGGAGGGCGAAAGAGAGAAACGTGCCAAGAGGAAGGTGCATCAATCCAACCCTGACCGGATACACCTTCCACCTGGAAATCGAAGTCCTCACTGCAGGAAAATATAGGGATCAAGAATAGGACTCCACAACCACCTACAGACCCACCGCCAAGACACCAGACTTGGAAGACCATCATCCTGAGGCTACAAGGGATCGCCTAAGTAATTAAGTAAATATCAATGACATTATGTGCAAGTGCAACCTATGAATCCATAAATCATTTTGGAGGACATTTCTTTTTATGCCCTGTTGAAGACTTCTCACACCTGGTTGTCCTAATCCAAAGGGCTTGCTCTTTCTTCATCTTAGCAAAGAGAAGAAGGTGGTGCTGGTGGTGACAAGAACAACCATGCAGTGCCAACCAGTACACTTCCAATCTCTGTCTTTGGAGTTTCCAATGACAAGAACAACCATGCCGTGCCAATACACTTCCAGTCTCCGTCTTTGGAGTTTCCTAAAGATGTTGCAATCCTACCTGGGTACTTGTGATGAAGGTAGTCCACATCTGTGATGAAGCTATTGTAAGGCAAGAGGAAGCCAACTCCTGCCAGCAGCATTGCAAAGTAAATGCCATGGTAGCGGTCCTGGGGTTCGGGGTCTTCACAGGCTGCAACCCAAAACAGGAGAGGAAAGGAAGTTCATAGCTGAAGAGGTCAGAAAGGAGCACAGTGGTCCCTCACTTATTGCAGGGGTTTACATTCCTGGACCACTCGGGATAAGTGAAATTCTGCAAAATAGAGATGCCCCCGCTCCTTCCCTCCTCACCCTCTTTACCTTCCTCTTCTTCCCTCCTCCTTGTTTCCGCCTGGGCCTCTTGCTGCGGCTTGGTCCCCGCATTGCCTGCACTGCCTCCTCAATTGCGGTGTTTAAGCGGTGGCAAGAGGCCCAGGCTGCACAAAATTACATCAATTCACAGTTGACAACAATTCATGCATTATAACCATAAAATCAATAAAATCAATAAAAACCAAATACAAACCCAATTTCTCCTCTTACATGGTCAGCGTTCGTTAACTCATAGATCTAGTTTTACGTTCCACTTCATCTATCCTGCTGGTCTTACTCGCCTGATTGTCTGATTTAATTGCCAGAGTGCCCAAAGGCACTCCCATAACCACGTCTTCACCCTCCTCCTGAAGGCGAGGAGGGATGATGATGCCCTGATTTCCCCCGGGAGTGAGTTCCACAGGTGGGGGGCCACCACTGAGAAAGCCCTGCTCCTCGTCCCCACCAGCCCCACTTGTGAGAGTGGTGGGGTCGAGAGCAGGGCCTCCCCAGACGATCTCAGACTCCGGGGTGGGACGTAGAGGGAGATACGTTCAGACAGATACACTGGACTGGAACCGTATAGGGTTTTGTAGGTCAAAACCAGCACCTTGAATTGTGCTCGGAACTGAATCGGCAGTGGGGCTGGCACAGCAGGGGGGTGGTATGCTCCCTGTATGTCGCTCCGGTGAGCAATCTGGCTGCCGCTCGCTGGACTAGTTGAAGTTTCCGAACAGTTTTCAAGGGCAACCCCACGTAGAGAGCATTGCAGTAGTCTATTCGGGATGTAAAAAGAGCGTGGACCACTCATCTATCTATCTATCTATCTATCTATTTATCTATCTATCTATCCACACACACATACAACGAGTCTGCAATAAGTGAACTTCTCAACCTGGGTGTTGGAACCCTTGAGGGGGTCACAAGGGGGTGTCAGAGGGGTCCCCAAAGACCAACAGAAACACAGTATTTTCTATTGGTCATGGCGGTTCTGTGTAGGAAGTTTGGCCCAATTCTATCGTTGGTGGGGTTCAGAATGCTCTTTGATTGTAGGTGAACTATAAATCCCAGCAACTATAACTCCCAAGTGTCAAGGTCTATTTTCCCCATATTCAACCAGTGTTCGCATTTGGGCATATTGAGTATTTGTGACAAGTTTGGTCCAGATCCATCATTGTTTGTGTTGTTTGTGGATTTCTTCGAAAAGGGACTCTGCACCCTAAACCCGTGATCCCTTACACTACAAAATGAATGCTCACGGACTGTCATATCACTTGTGGAAGGAAGTGGGAAACGTGTGGAGCAGCAGGTCACTGCTTTCCAATTCCAACTTGAAAAGGAAGGATTTAACCTCCCCGGCCCCCCTTTCTGCTTTGATTCATCAAATGCTGGCATTCATGTTTGAAAATGGGAGGCTTTTTGAGGGTCTCCAGTGCCTTGGGCCATGGATGCAACCCGCATGATTAAAGTCCATTTGGCAAATTGCAGCCTTTCATCCAAGACCCAGGAGGGGTGCAAATAGCAGACCTTTGTGATGCAATGTCACTTAATAACACCACACAGAGCAAGAAAAGGCCAACAAATAACACAGGGATGCGAAGGGGCAGGAAAGCTGAATCCCGGTCTCCAATGAACTGTGCAAATAGAAGATTTCTATAATGGAAAAGATGTGAGGCTTGGGCTGGAGTTGACCTATCAAAATGTATTTGTGTCCTATTTGAAAGCTATTTGCAAAAGGAGTGGGGAAAGGGCATCCCTTCAGGTTGTTTTTCTGCAGCCCCTGGCACTTCCTCTCCATAATATTCAGCCACATCTTCACCTCACTACCTCTGAGGATGCTTGCCATAGATGCAGGCGAAACGTCAGGAGAGAATGCTTCTAGAACATGGCTATATAGCCCAAAAAAACCTACAACAACCCAGTGATTATGGCCATGAAAGCCTTCAACAATACACCTTCCACCTCCTCCAAGATGAATTGAACCACCTCAACTGGGCTCTCCAGGCCAGTGGAGACTCCACCTCAGACATCAGAAGAGCTGCAAGACCAAGAACAAGCCACGAGGTAAAGACGAAGATCCACCCCGAGGAAAAGTGTTCTTGCCAGACATCAAGGGAACCACTGACCGCAGAGGGAAGCTGATGAGGAAACACAACATACAAACCATCTACAGACCCACCAAGAAAATCCAACAAATGCTACGTTCAGCAAAGGACAAGAGGGATCCTCTCACCTCTGCAGGAGTCTACCGTATACCATGCAGCTGTGGACACGTCTACATAGGGACCACCAAACACAGCATTGCCCAGACACGCATCAAGGAACATGAAAGGCACTGCAGACGACTTCAACCAGAGAAGTCAGCCATAGCGGAGCACCTGATGAACCAGCCTGGACACAGCATATTATTTGAGAACACAGAAATGCTGGACCACACCAACAACCACCATGTCAGACGACACAGAGAAGCCACTGAGATCCACAAGCATGTGGACAATTTCAACAGAAAGGCAGAGACCACGGAAATGAACAAAATCTGGCTACCAGTATTAAAAAACTCTAAAATTACAACAGCAAAACAGCAGAGAGGAAACAACCAGGCACATCTTAACACCTCTCAACAAAAGATTTTCCCAGGCTCAGCCAGGCCTTCAAATGCTAATGAAGGTGTTCAGTTGAAACATTCACACCTAGCTCCAGCAGAGAAGAGCTCTTTGCCCCACCCCGGCCATTCCACAGACATATAAACCCATTGTCCTAATTCCAACAGACCTCACTACCTCTGAGGATGCTTGCAATAGATGCAGGCGAAACGTCAGGAGAAATGCCTCTAGAACATGGCCCTATAGACCGAAAAAACCCACAAGAACCTAATACACCTTCCCTTTTGTTTGCAAGGAAATCTTGGACACCTTCAGGAATTGCAATTCACCTTCAAAACAAGCTTACACGGACCTTCTGCATTGTTTTCCAAATTTTGCAAACCACAAATTACATTTGCAGCCACTTGTGGGGCCCTCGGAGCAGGAAAATGGCCTATACTGCCTCCTTGAAACAAGCCCTGCTTCTTGTACTAAGGGATTGAGGGTCCTTTGCTGTTCGTCATATAATCCATATCTGTTTGGAGGTCCCTTTGATCACCTTAGTTGCTTGGGCCTCCAATTCGTGAATCCTGATCTAACCCAAAGTTAGTATCAACACTTTACTTAAGCATTCTTAAGTACTAGAATCTCAGGATATTGATATGGAAGGATAAGGCCAACTTTAGAATAGAATCATAGAGTTGCAAGAGACGTGGTGGCTCATCCAGTCCAGGGCAGAGTAAGAGTTCCACTGCTGAACAGCTCTCTCACACTGTTAGGAAGTTCTTCCTAGTGTTCAGATGGAATCATTAGGAACTTCCTAACTGTGAGAGCTGTTCAGCGGTGGAATTCTTTCTCTGTCCCAGAATGTGGTGGAGGCTCCTTCTTTGGAGGTTTTGAAACAGAGGCTGGATGGCCATCTGTCGGGGGGTGCTTTGAATGTGATTTTCCACCGCTGTGCAAGCTGGCCGGGGGGCGCCTCATGAGCGCATGTTCTGTTGCGCGCTGGGCCTGTAAAGAATTGTCTTTAGAACAGGACGTGCAACCTTTGCCCAGCGAGAAGCCAGGGGGCCCAAGGAGAAGTTCTCAGAGGGTTTCCACCACAAATGATCTTTAGATGGCTTGTGAAGTACAACAAAGTCCTTTATTAATGAACAATCAAACAGAAACTTCTCTTGTCTTCAGTAAAGTTAAGCAAATGATTCCAAGCCTTTAGGCAACTGGTGACTTCCTAATCTTACTACACAATATCCCAGAGTACTTGTAAGATGTGCTGAATTCCTAATCTTGCCAATGAAGGACAGGCAACTGTCTTCAATAACTTCTTCTTTAAAGGAAAATCCCCTTTTTAACTTCTCCCAGGCTGACTGTAATCTAACCCTTACTGATGTGGGCTCCGCTACCGCGTTGAACTGCGTCTCGAACGCCGAGTGGACCTACCAGCAAGGCAGTAGATGTTCTCCAGCTGGAGTTCTTTGGCCTTTAGGGCTGTTTTCCTGGAAATTCTTAAAGGTTGAAGGTTTTGTACAGGGGAAGCTTGCACACGTCCTATACATTAGCTTTCCTTGCTGAGACTAACTAAAAAATGGCTCCCTTCCCTTCCCAATTGCCCTGAGAAAGGGGCGAGACCAAAACTTAACGATGATGGACAGGTGACTTGCCCTATGACTGCAACCAAAAGAAGCCACCTGAAACCTAGGACTGCAATCAAACATTTAATACAAAGCAAATATAGTTGGAGCTCCTGGTACAGCTGTACCAGAACAGCGCTCATTGGGGATTCACACCATACGCAAATGTGTATTTTGCCTACTGCTTCAGCCACCCCTGATCATAAAGCTGGAAGAGCCTCTAAGGGTCAATCAGGAAAGGAGATTCCACCTGAACATAAGGAAGAACTTCCTAACTGGGCCACAGCAACGCATGGCAGGGGATGGCTAGTAACTAAATAATAAGGAGGCCTTCATCATATATTCCATTACATGGCTGGAAAAGCACCATGCGTCTTACATGCCACCAGATGGGTTCTAACCTGCATGTTCAACATCTTTATTAATGACTTGGATGAAGGGCTAGAAGGCAGGATCATCAAGTTTGCAGACGACACCAAATTGGGAGGGAGAGCCAATACTCCAGAGGACAGGAGCAGAATTCAAAATGATCTTGACAGATTAGAGAGATGAATGGCCAAAACTAACACAATGAAGTTCAACAGGGACAAATGCAAGATACTCCACTTTGGCAGGAAAAACGAAATGCAAAGATACAGAATGGGGGACAATGCCTGGCTCGAGAGCAGTACGTGTGAAAAAGATCTTGGAGTCCTCGTGGACAACAAGTTAAACATGAGCCAGGAATGTGATGCGGCGGCAAAAAAAGCCAATGAGATTTTGGCCTGCATCAATAGGAGCCTAGTGTCTAGATCTAGGGAAGTAATGCTACCCCTCTATTCTGCTTTGGTTAGACCACACCTGGAATATTGTGTCCAATTCTGGGCACCACAATTCAAGAGAGATATTGGCAAGCTGGAATGTGTCTAGAGGAGGGCGACTAAAATGATAAAAGGTCTGGAGAACAAGCCCTATGAGGAGCGGCTTAAGGAGCTGGGCGTGTTTAGCCTGAAGAAGAGAAGGCTGAGAGGGGATATGATAGTGATGTATAAATATGTGAGAGGAAGCCACAGGGAGGAGGGAGCAAGCTTGTTTTCTGCTTCCCTGGAGACTAGGACGCAATGGAACAATGGCTTCAAACTACAAGAGAGGAGATTCCATCTGAGCATGAGGAAGAACTTCCTGACTGTGAGAGCTGTTCAGCAGTGGAACTCTCTGCCCCAGAGTGTGGTGGAGGTTCCTTCTTTGGAAGCTTGTAAACAGAGCCATCTGTCAGGGGTGATTTGAATGCAATATTCCTGCTTCTTGGCAGAATGGGGTTGGATGGATGGCCCATGAGGTCTCTTCCAACTCTTTGATTCTATGATTCTTTGTATGATTGATTCAGAATCATAGAATTATAGAATCAAAGAGTTGGAAGAGACCTCCTGGGCCATCCAGTCCAACCCCATTCTGCCAAGAAGCAGGAATATTGCATTCAAATCACCCCTGACAGATGGCCATCCAGCCTCTGTTTAAAACCTTCCAAAGAAGGAGCCTCCACCACACTCCGGGGCAGAGAGTTCCACTGCTGAACGGCTCTCACAGTCAGGAAGTTCTTCCTCATGTTCAGATGGAATCTCCTTCCTTGTAGTTTGAAGCCATTGTTCCATTGCGTCCTAGTCTCCAGGGAAGCAGAAAACAAGCTTGCTCCCTCCTCCTCCCTGTAGCTTCCTCTCACCTATTTATACATGGCTATCATATCCCCTCTCAGCCTTCTATGAGGAAGCACACAGGCAGAACTCAGCTTGGCAGGATATTGGATCATTCGTACATTAGGCAAACACAAAATATGCTCATCTAAACATTGCAAGTAAAAGTATTGATGTACATACATATTTTGGAAACATCTGTCTAAAGACAGTAGTCTCCTAGAGTCTGGACAGATGTCAAGGCATTTCTTTTGCATGCAAACAGGTGCTTGACCCTCACCTGGCTCCATGAAGGTGAGGACCCCCTTGGCCTGGCACGCTTTCGCCTGGAGTTCTTCCTCTTCCAGCTGGTAACTGTCGAAGCTGAAGCTCATCACCACGTTGCCCTCCGGCGTCACCATGGGGCTGATGTCTTTGAAGTGGTCTCCCCCAACAGACCCCATGGCTGCTGGCCTAGGCATTGGAAGAAGATACCAGAGGTTAGGATGACTCTTCCAGTCAACTCTTCAAGGATCTTTTGTTTTTGGGGATTGTAGAAAAACTCTGAAGGAGCTGGGGGAGGTGACGGACAACAGGGAGCTCTGGCGTGGGCTGGTCCATGAGGTCACGAAGAGTCGGAAACGACTGAACGAATGAACAACAATAACAAGAAAAACCAACGAGGACACGTATCTGCTGTATGGTGTTCTTCTGAACTTGTTGTTCTCGCTGCCATGTGCCTTGAAGTCATTTCTGACTTATGGAGACCCTAAGGTGAGACTATTATGGGGTTTTCTGAAGCATGACTCGCTCAAGGGTTTCTATGGTCAAGCAGGGAACTGAGTCCTTGCCTCCAGAGTCATTGTCCAATGCTTAAACTCCTACACTGCACTGTCTATCTATTTTATTTTATTTGTTTACAGTATTCATATACCGCTTTTCTCACCTCTAGAAGGACTCAAAGCGGTTTACACATAGATAATGGCAAACATTCAGTGCCTTACAACTACAATAGTAAAACCACACTTTAAACACAAATCATATTAAAAACAGTACATCACCAAATATAAAATGTTATTAAAACCATAAAACAATCTCATCAGTCGAGTCACCGTTCCAGTCCTTGTCCCACTAAAAGCTGCATACATCTATTGTCCGAAGGCCTGGTCCCAGAACCATGATTTTAATTTTTTTTCTAAAGATCAGGAGCAAGGGAGCAGATCTTACCTCCTTTGGGAGTGTGTCCCATAGGCGGGGGGCCACCACCGTGAAGGCCCTGTCTCTCATCCCTGCCAGGCGCATTTGCGCTGTTGACAGGAGCAAGAGCAGGACTTCCCCGGATGATCTTAGGTTTTGAGGTGGGACATAAGGGCAGATGTGTTCGGACAAGTGAGCTGGGCCCGAACCGTATAGAGCTTTATAGGTCAAAACCAGCACTTTGAATTGGGCTCGGAGATGGACTGGCAGCCAGTGGAGGTGGCATAGCACGGGGTGGTATTAGGGCTTCCTTTCCCTCCCTTTTTCTCTCTCCTTCTCTCCTTCCTTCCTTCTCTACCTCTTTCCTTCCTCCCTCCCTCCCTTTTTCTTTCTCTTGGTCCTTCTCTCACTTCTTCCTTCACTATCTCTTTCCTTCTTTCCTTCTCTTTTTGCTTGCACCCTCATTCTCACTTTCATTCTTTCCTTCCCTCCCTCTTTCTCTCCTTCTTTCCCTCCTTTCTTTGCTCCCTCTTTCCTTCCCTCCCTTTTTTCTTTCCTTCTCTCCTTCCTTCCTTCTCTTCTTACTCTTCGTCATTCTCTCACATCTTCCTTCTCTATCTCTTTCCTTCCTCCCTCCCTTCGCTTTTTTGCTTCCATCCTTTCTTCTCACTTTACTTATTTCCTTCCCTCTTTTCCCCCTTCTGTCCTTCCTTTCTTTGCTCCCTTTTTCCTTCCTTCCCTTTTTCTTCCCTGTCTTTCTCTTCTTTCTTCCTTCTCTACCTCTTTCCTTTCTTCTTTCACTCTTTGTTTCTATGTTTCCTTCTCTCTTTCCTTCTTTCTGCCTCTCTTTCTTTCTTTCTTTCTTTCTTTCTTTCTTTCTTTCTTTCTTTCTTTCTTTCTTTCTCCCCTTCATTCCTTCCCCTTCCCTTTTTTTCTGTATTGTCATTTAGCTTTTTTGGCTTTTTGGCTTTTCAAGTCTCTTCCACTGTGTTTTCAGATTTTTTATGAGTGATGGTCACTTGTTGGTTTGTTAGGGGTATAGTGTCCAAATTTCATGTCATATCGTCCTGTGGTTTTTGAGTTATGTTAATCCCACAAACAAACATTACATTTTATTCATATATATTTATATTTATTTTTAGGCATTTGATTATGTTTTATTATGTGTTTATATTATGTTGGCATCAAATTGTTGCCTGTTGGTAGCCGTCCTGAGTCCCTCCTCGGAGGTCGAGAATGGACGGGGTATAAATGTCCTAAATAAATAATAAATAAATACATCCTGCATATCAGATATTTGTCAGTGTATGTTGATGTGAAGACAATAATAATAGAGAAGACAATGATGCTGGGGAAAGTGGAAGGCAAAAGGAAGAGGGGCCGACCAAGGGCAAGATGGATGGATGGCATCCTTGAAGTGACTGGACTAACCTTGAAGGAGCTGGGGGTGGTGACGGCCGACAGGGAGCTCTGGCTTGGGCTGGTCCATGAGGTCACGAAGAGTCGGAGACGACTGAACAAATGAACAACAACAATGTTGATGTATGTAATGTGTTTTAAATGTAATTTCATGCAGTAGAAATATGGATGCTACAAGACTGTATTACAATGATGTATGTTTATGTTAGAGGCTGTGAGAAAGTAACCCTGAGACACTCTTTGTGTGGAGTTGTGAGAAAATCAGGGAGTGTCTGGTATCTGTGAAGCAGCTGCAGAATTGTTTACACTTCACCTTCCTTTGTCCTGCGTACTGTGTACTTCAAGTCTGCTCGCTTACTGTAATGGATGTGTTTTGAAACTGCTCTAAGTAAATTGAACCAGCTTTGTAACCAGACGTCTCCAGAGTCCATGTTTTCTCCAAAGCTTGTGCAAAACTCCCGCTAACACTAACAATATTTACATTACGATGAGGTAGCAATGGAAATAATTATATGGTTGGGGGTCACCACAACATGAGGAACTGTATTGAGGGGTCGCAGCATTAGGAAGGTTGGGAAACATTGTCTTAATCTGTGCAAAAATGGGGAAGGGGGTGCTGCGTATTTAATAGATGATTCCGCCTTGCTGCACCATTGCCAAGAATAAATGCTAACAAAAATAATATAATTCCCTTAGTAGCGGGGAAATTGCAGTAATCTGTTGAAATTATTAGTAATTATAATAAAAACCCGGCTTCCCGAGCAGAGCACTTTTGCGTCCCGTGGGTGATATATGTAACATTAGTCCAGGGCCAAAGAGAATGTTATTTTAAGTCTATTAATTTTAGATGAAAAGTTAAGCACATGCATACGTCTTTCCTGATTAGAACGGAAAGGGATTGAACGAACGTTGCTTAACATTTGCCATTTTGCGATGCCGTTTTAGGCTTCACGGTTTGCAGATGAAACCTCAAAAATGTATGGACTTCAGTTGAGGAAACCTGCTACAAAACAGGAGCTTTTTTGTTGAGTGCCAGGGCCGGAGAAGCAGATGGCGGAAACAGAAGAACGGCCTGCCTCAGGGGAGCGTGCTTGCCCCATCCATGTTTAACATCTACACAAATGACCAGCCACTGCCAGAAGGGACAGAGTTTCATCTATGCTGATGACTGTGCCATTACTGCTCAAGCAGGGAGCTTTGAGATGGTCGAACAGAAGCTTTCCGAAGCTCTAGGTGCCCTTACTGCCTATTATAGAGAAAACCAGCTGATCCCTAATCCATCTAAAACACAGACATGTGCCTTTCATCTCAAGAACAGAGAAGCATCCCGAGCTCTAAAAATCACCTGGGAAGGAATCCCACTGGAGCATCGCAGCGCACCCAAATACCTGGGAGTCACTCTGGATCGTGTTCTTATCTACAAGAAGCACTGCCTGAACATCAAGCAAAAAGTGGGTGCCAGAAACAATATCATATGAAAGCTGACTGGCACAACCTGGGGATCACAACCAGATACAGTGAAGACATCTGCCCTTGCGCTGTGCTACTCTGCTGCTGAGTATGCATGCCCAGTGTGGAACACATCTCACCACACTAAAACAGTGGATGTGGCTCTTAATGAGACATGCCGCATTATCACGGGGTGTCTGCGCCCTACACCACTGGAGAAATTACACTGCTTAGCCGGCACTGCACCAACTGACATCCGCCGGGAAGGAGCAGCCAATAGTGAAAGGACCAAGGCAGTGACATCTCCAGCTCATCCCCTGTTTGGGTATCAGCCAGCATGTCAACGACTTAAATCAAGACGTAGTTTTCTTAGATCTACAGAGACACTCGCTGGAACACCCCAGCAAGCGAGAGTCCAAAAGTGGCAGGCTCAAACCCAGAACCTCAACCAATGGCTGATACCAAATGAGAGACTCCCCCCTGGGCTCACAGAGGACTGGGCGACTTGGAAGGTGCTGAACAGACTGCGCTCTGGCACCACGAGATGCAGAGCCAACCTTCAGAAATGGGGCCACAAAGTGGAGTCCACGACATGCGAGTGCGGAGAAGAGCAAACCACTGACCACCTGCTGCAATGCCACCTGAGCCCAGCCACATGCACCATGGAGGACCTTCTTGCAGCAACACCAAAGGCATTCCAAGTGGCCAGATACTGCTCAAAGGACATTTAACCAAATACCAAACTCACACATTTTGTATTTTATCTGTTTGTTTGCTTTGTTCTGTTAGAAATGTAATATTAATGACTGGCTGCCCTGACATGAGAAATAAAGTTGAGGAAACAAAGGAGCCAAAAGATGAAAGCACTGGACTTTGGTCTGGATCTCTCCAAGGTGCTGAACCTTGCAAGATATTTATTTCTTCGTTTATTTCACGTCAAAAGCATTGTATAAATAACTATAAAACTGATACAAAAAATAGAAGGAGCACCAGTGGCTAAATCAGTGGTTCTTGATCATTTGAGTCGCCCTCCTCTGGACACATTCCAGCTTGTCAATATCTCTCTTGAATTGTGGTGCCCAGAATTGGACACAATATTCCAGGTGTGGTCTAACCAAAGCGGAATAGAGCATGCGGAGCATGACTTCCCTAGATCTAGACACTATGCTCCTCTTGATGCAGGCCATATATCAATTATTTAGTATAACAGATAGTGGGATTTGTAGTACCTTCAACAGCATCATATGTTGGCCATACACCCCTCCAAACCCCTTCTGTATTTTCTGTTGGTTGTGGGAGTTCTGTGTGCCAACTACTCTTTGTTGTTCATTCGTTCAGTCGACTCCGACTCTTCGTGACCTCATGGACCAGCCCACGCCAGAGCTCCCTGTCGGCCGTTACCACCCCCAGCTCCTTCAAGGTCAGTCCAGTCACTTCAAGGATGCCATCCATCCATCCAACTACTCTTTATTTTTCAATAATTGGTTGGGGGGGGGGGGGGAAATTCCTTGAAAATTACCTATGGCCGGCCCTGTTTATGATTCTGTTGTGTTTGTTTCCTTAGCATCCTTTTCACTTCCATCTTTGACTTCTTCAGTAAGATGTACCACTTTTTTTTTGCTATTTTCTGCTATCGGTATGGTGTCACTCCACTACTAAATACTCAATTTCATCTGCCTGCCATAAAGCGAGCATGCCATTCTTCTCACCCAGATAAAAGCACGGAAAGGTGTTTGGATAGAGCTGCAAATGATCGCATTATAGTACCTGGTTTTGCATGCATTACCGTAGTGCTTTCTACCAAAAGGAGACAATTCTATTCTTTTTCCAGCTGCTAAGAAGCCGTACAGATGTTCCCGGCATCATTTCCCAGTGGGATAAAGTTGTGCTTAATTAACCCCGCGTTAACTCCCTTCCGCAGAAAAATAAAAGCAGACGAACAGACAAAAAAGAACGAACGCACGGGGAAATTATCTTTTGTCGGCAAAAAGATAAGGCCAGGCAGGAAATTATTTCCGTGCGGCAACTGTAAAAGATGTCGAGGTTGTTTGCTTTTGAAACAGGCAATGGTTTCCAAACGCAATGACATTGTTTATCGAATGCTTGTCAGTATCCAACCAGCAGGCCTGACGCACAATGAAATGTGCTTTCCTTCCAATCTCCACCACGGGATCCTTACACAAAACTCTCTTTTGTTACCCGAGATTTAATCTAAGGCTGGAATGAATTCCCATCTTGCCAGGTTGATATTAGAAACCTCCAAATAATGGTAAGGAAAAAGCTAATACTGATAGGAATGTTTCCCCAAGAAGTATGTCTCTGAAAACAGACAGAAAAGATAAAACATCTCCCTTGGCAATAGTCCTGGACAGGGACACATAACAATGTCATTCCAGGGCATGATCTGATAACCCAGATGGTGAAGCTGGGAGATACCTGCTCGGACCCCTGGCCGTTGACCTGTGGGGTCCCACAAGGCTCTATTCTGTCTCCCATGCTTTTCAACATCTACATGAAACCGCTGGGAGAGGTCATCTGGAGTTTTGGAGTTGGGTGCCATCTCTATGCAGATGACACACAACTCTACTACTCCTTTCCACCCAATTCCAAGGAAGCCCCTCGGTGCTGGACAAGTGCCTGGTTGCTGAGTCTATCTGGATGAGGATGAACAAGCTGAAGATTAATCCCGACAAGACAGAGGTCCTTCTGGTCGATCGTAAACCGGATCAGGGTATAGGGTGGCAGCCTGTGCTGGATGGGGTTACACTCCCCCTGAAGTCACAGGTCCACAGTTTGGGAGTCCTCTTGGATTCTTCACTGACGCTTGAGGCTCAGGCGTCGGCGGTGGCTGGGAGGGCTTTTGCACAACTAAGACTCGTATCCCGAGCTCTGAGGATTACCTGGGAAGGAATCCCACTAGAGCATTGCAGCGCACCCAAATACCTGGGAGTCACTCTGGACCATTCTCTGAGCTACAAGAAGCACTGCCTGAACATCAAGCAAAAAGTGGGTGCTAGAAACAATATCATACGAAAGCTGACTGACACAACCTGGGGATCACAACCAGACACAGTGAAGACATTTGCCCTTGCGCTATGCTACTCTGCTGCTGAGTATGCATGCCCAGTGTGGAACACATCTCACTACACTAAAACAGTGGATGTGGCTCTTAATGAGACATGCCGCATTATCACGGGGTGTCTGCGCCCTACACCACTGGAGAAATTACACTGCTTAGCCGGTATTGCACCACCTGACATCCGCCGGGAAGTAGCAGCCAATAGTGAAAGGACCAAGGCAGAGACATCTCCAGCTCATCCCTTGTTTGGGTATCAGTCAGCACGTCAACAACTTAAATCAAGAAATAGTTTTCTTAGATCTACGGAGACACTCGCTGGAACACCTCAGCAAGCGAGAGTTCAAAAGTGGCAGGCTCAAACCCAGCACCTCAATCCGTGGGTGATACCAGATGAGAGACTCCCCCCTGGGCACACAGAAGACTGGGCGACTTGGAAGGCGCTGAACAGACTGCGCTCTGGCACCACGAGATGCAGAGCCAATCTTAAGAAATGGGGCTACAGGGTGGAATCCTCGGCATGCGAGTGCGGAGAAGAGCAAACCACTGACCACCTGCTGCAATGCAACCTGAGCCCTGCCACATGCACCATGGAGGACCTTCTTGCGGCAACACCAGAGGCACTCCAAGGGGACAGATACTGGTCAAAGGACATTTAGTCAGCTACCAAGTTTGCAAAATTTGTGTTTTTTTTTTATCTGTTTGTTTGTTTTATTCTGTTAGAAATGTAATACAATGTTCTGGTTGCGGATGACACGATAAATAAAATAACTGAGACTCGTGCGCCAACTGCAACCATACCTCGTAAAGGCTGATCTGGCCGGATTGGTCCATGCCTTGGTCACCTCCAGATTGGACTACTGTAATGCGCTCTACGTGGGGCTGCCCTTGAAAACGGCCCAGAAATTCCAACTGGTCCAACGGGTGGCAGCCAGGTTGTTAACTGGCGCTCCTTACAGAGAGAGGTCAACCCTCCTGTTTAAGGAGCTCCATTGGCTGCCGTTCATTTTCCGGTCCCAATTCAAGGTGCAGGTGCTCACCTACAAAGCCCTAAACGGTTTGGGACCAGCCTACCTGCGTGACCGCATCTCCGTATACGAACCCACATGATCTCTCCGATCATCTGGAGATGCCCTGCTCACAATCCCACCTGCATCACAAGCGCGTTTGGTGGGGACAGGGTCTTCTCTGTGGTGGCCTCCCGACTCTGAATCTCTCTCCCTAAGGACATCAGACAAGCCCAACATTGGCAGTCTTTAGGAAGAGCTTGAAGACGTGGTTGTTCCAGTGTGCCTTCTCAGAATAGGGAACTCCTAGCATCATGTCCCAAATGCACTTTACTAGAGATGTAAGATTGTCTGCACATCGCACCTATCTCCAAAAACCTATCCATCTCACCTGTCATGCCCAGCAGTTTTTAAATTTTATTCATTACATTTGGCCCGGCCTCGGTTTTTAAATGCATTGTGGTGTTACTGTCTAATGCATTGTTATTGTTTTAGTGTTGTTTGCTTTGCATTATGAGTTTATTTATTGTTGTATTTGTTATGTTGTTGTTTACTGTTGTGTTGGGCCTCGGCCTCTTGTAAGCTGCACCGAGTCCTTCGGGAGATGTTAGCGGGGTATAAATAAAGTTAATAATAATAATAACAATAATAACAACAAATGTCTTTATGTGTTGTTGAAGGCTTTAATGGCTGGAATCACTGGGTTGCTGTGAGTTTTCTGGGCTATCTGACCATGTTCCAGAAGCATTCTCTCCTGACGTTTCGCCCACATCTATGGCAGGCATCCTCAGAGGTTGTGAGGTCTCTTGGAAACTAGGCACTCTTGTCTGTTGGAGGCAAGTGTGAATGTTGCTATTGGCCAGCTTGATCAGCACTGAATAGCCTTGCAGCTTCAAAGCCTGCCTGCTTCCTGCTAACAAAATCTAGCTACCAGTAATTTAAAACACTAGTAAATAAAGAGCAAGCATTCTCTCCTGCTGTTTCGCCCACATCTATGGCAGGCATCCTCAGAGGTTGTGAGGTCTCTTGGAAACTAGGCACTCTTGTCTGTTGGAGGCAAGTGTGAATGTTGCTATTGGCCAGCTTGATTAGCACTGAATAGCCTTGCAGCTTCAAAGCCTGCCTGCTTCCTGCTAACAAAATCTGGCAACCAGTATTTTAAAACTCTAGAATCAGGACGGTAAATAAAACAGGGAATCCCAGACAGGAAACAATCAGGGCCAGCTATCACCTTCCAACAGAGGATCCCCAGGCAGGAAGCTGCCAGGCTTTGAAGTTGCAAGGACATTCAATGCTAATCAAGTCATCTCTAAACTATGCCCGGGTGTCTCCTGGACAAGGTCCTTGCAGACGGCCAATTCCCTCACACCAGAAGCGACTTGCAGTTTATTTATTATTTACAGCTTTTATATTCCGCCCTTCTCACCCCGCAGGGGACTCAGGGCGGATTACAGTGTACACATATATATGGCAAACATTCAATGCCAATTTTGACATACAACATATACAGACATACACAGAGGCTATTTAACTTTTTCTGGCCGCCAGGGGAGCTGTCGCTTTCATTGTCCATCTGCGACGCTGATGAAGTACTTCCGCATTCCCCGCATGCTTTTTGCTGAAGTCTTTTTTTATGGCCTCATAAATCAGTTAATTTAGCCTCCCCACACTTTAAGGTGGTACCTAATTTTCCTACTTGACAGATGCAACTGTCTTTCGGGTTGCAAAGGTCGACAACAGGCTACACACAATTGGTTGGAAACCCACTCCAACCCGGGCTGGCTTCGAACTCATGACCTTTTGGTCAGGGTGATCTTAATGCAGCTGCGCCACAATCCACCACAAGATCTAATTTATTTTCATAAGCAAGATTAGTTCAGAATGGTTTCCATGTTCCAGAGAGATTTAAACCCTGGTCTCCAGAGATGTATCCCAATGCCCCAACCACTGCATGATACTGATAATCCAGGTCTGCATTTGGAAAAGGAAGCACATCTCATGCGCACTCACTGCCTCGCCTCCATCCGGCATCAGATTGAAAGCATCCCTGAGTTGTTTGTGACTATGGCAATGAAGGGCAGCAGTGGTTTGGAAATAAATTAGTAGAGATCAAAGGGAACCGGGATGAGAAGGAGAGGCTGGCGCACCCTTCACCTTGCATCCGGACTGGCTCATCTCAGCATGACGCAGGGCGTTTGTTCTCCCTCTCTGCTCTGCAAAGCAGTTTTGATTTCCCTCTTCTTAGAGGTTGTGTTATATATAAAGGCCCTAAGGATAGTATATATATATATATACGATCCCACACTTATGGCAAGCCTGCTTCCTCTCTGCCCCCAGAAGGAACTGAAAATACATTTGCGGTGAACTAGTTTGGCGAGGGGCAAGATGGATGGATGGCATCCTTGAAGTGACTGGACTGACCTTGAGGGAGCTGGGGGTGGTGACGGCCGACAGGGAGCTCTGGCGTGGGCTGGTCCATGAGGTCACGAAGAGTCGGAGACGACTGAACGAATGAACAACAAGTTTGGCGAGTGCTCTGCCACAAATAAATATCGCATCCCTACCTCACCCCTTTCCATGTTTGGCTTCATGACAAACACAGTCCTCCTTCTGAAAGACATTCCCATCCTGCCCAGTTGATACCAGAAGCCTTAAAGTGGTGTTTCTCAACTTTCCTAATGCCACGACCCCTTAATACAGTTCCTCATGTTGTGGTGACCCCCAACCATAACATTATTTTCATTGCTACTTCATAACCGTAATTTTGCTACTGTTACTGCCAACCTAGCAAATGTGAGTAGATCAATAGGTACCGCTCCGGCGGGAAGATTATTTATTTATTTATTTACTTTACTTCTATACCGCTGTTCTCAGCCCGGAGGTGACTCACAGCGGTTCACAACACACAGGAAACAGCAAAAATTCAATGCACCAGTATAAAAAACAGTCAACAACCTAATCTAATACACAGTTAATACACAATTACTATATTAACCATTCACTAGCGTCTCATCACTAAAAAACACGATCCAGATTCGTCATCCATTGTTCCATTCCTATGTCATTACCAATCATTGCACTAATTATTCGAACGCCTGCACAAATAACCAGGTCTTTACTTTTTTGCGGAATACCATTAGAGATGGTGCTAGTCTAATGTCCGTAGGAAGGGCGTTCCACAGCCGGGGAGCCACCACCGAGAAGGCCCTGTCTCTCGTCCCCGCCAGTCGAGCTTGTGAAGCTGGCGGGATCGAGAGCAGGGTCTCCCCGGAAGATCTCAAAGTCCTGGTGGGTTCATAGGCCGAGATGCGGTCGGATAGGTAGCTTGGGCCAGAACCGTTTAGGGCTTTAAAGGCCAATGCCAGCACTGTGAATTGAGCCTGGTAGCAAATCGGTAGCCAGTGGAGTTGGCGCAACAGGGGGGTTGTATGCTCCCTGCGCTCCGCTCCTGTTAGAATCATGGCTGCCGAGCGTTGGACTAGTTGGAGCTTCCGAGCAGTCTTCAAGGGCAACCCCATGTAGAGAGCGTTGCAGTAGTCTAGGTGAGATGTAACCAGAGCGTGGACTACCGTGGCCAAGTCAGACTTCCCAAGGTACGGGCGCAGCTGGCGCACGAGCCTAAGCTGTGCAAATGCTCCCCTGGTCACCGCTGAAACCTGGGGTTCCAGGCTCAGCGATGAGTCCAGAGTCACACCCAAGCTGCGAACCTGCGTCTTCAGGGGGAGTGCGACCCCATCCAGCACAGGCTGTAACCCTATGCCCTGTTCGGCCTTGCGACTGACCAGGAGTACCTCTGTCTTGTCTGGATTCAATTTCAGTTTGTTCGCCCTCATCCAGACCGTCACAGCGGCCAAGCACCGGTTCAGGACCTCGACAGCCTCCTTAGTAGCAGGTGGGAAGGAGTGACAGAGTGACAGATAAGGGCGCTCCATGCAATCATGTCAGGCATATGACCTTGGAGGTGTCTATGGACAACATTCTCCATCTATCTGCCATGGCTTGGCCCATGCCCGATTATATACATACATATATACATACATACATACATATATACTAGGCCTGGGCGGTTTCGTTCGTTAATTTTGTAATTCGTTAAATATTCGTTAATTTTAGCAATTACAAAACGATTACAAAACTTATTTTTAAACCCGGAAGTGTTTGTAAATATCGAAACAGAATTGCGCCAAATATTTTTGTATTTCCGTCCATTTCGGAAATACGTAAGATGGCTTGGCTAGATGCTTGCTGGGAGCTCTCCTCTCTCTCCTCTCCTTAACCAGTCAGAGGCAGAGCCTGAAAGAGGAGGAGGAGGAGGAGGAGGAGGAGGAGGAGGAGGAGAGGGCGGGGAAGGCGCCGGCTGAGCAAGCGAGCGAGATGGCGAGCGACCCTCAGCGGGAAGGCGGCCCGTCCCTCCTTCCTCACCTTTGCGGTGGGTGTGCTTCGTTCTCCCAATTTCGCATTGAGACCATTGCAGAGGGTGGGACTAGATGGCCTTTGGGGAGCCCCTTCTCCCAATTCCACATTGAAACTTTAGCAGAGGGCTGGAATGTATGGCCTTTGGGGAGCCCCTTCTCCCAATTCCACATTGAAACTTTAGCAGAGGGCTGGAATGTATGGCCTTTGGGGAGCCCCTTCTCCCAATTCCGCATTGAAACCTTAGGAGGGGGCTGGACTAGATGGCCTTTGGGGAGCCCCTTCTCCCAATTCCACATTGAAACTTTAGCAGAGGGCTGGAATGTATGGCCTTTGGGGAGCCCCTTCTCCCAATGCCCCATTGAAACCTTAGGAGGGGGCTGGACTAGATGGCCTTTGGGGAGCCCCTTCTCCCAATTCCACATTGAAACTTTAGCAGAGGGCTGGAATGTATGGCCTTTGGGGAGCCCCTTCTCCCAATTCCCCATTGAAACCTTAGGAGGGGGCTGGACTAGATGGCCTTTGGGGAGCCCCTTCCTCCAATTCCGCATTCAAACCTTAGCAGAGGGCTGGACTAGATGGCCTTTGGGGACCCCCTTCTCCCAATTCCGCACTGAAACCTTAGCTTCGGAGGAGCCGGGCCCGACTCGGCGGCAGCGCTTGAGGGCCCGCCAGAGTGAGTGCCTGCCTTCCCTCCTTAATAATAATTTCTCCTCCCTATTCTACTAAATTAATAATTAAATTAAAAAAAAATATTGAAAAAATACCAAACTTTTTTAAGGGAAAATTTTGTAATTATTTTAAATATCGAAACAAAAAAACCTCCCAAATACAAATCGATTTTAGAAACAAATTTTTGCGTTGTTACCCAGGCCTAATATATACATACATACATACATACATACATACATACATACATACATATATGGAGCTCCCGATGGCACAGTGGGTTAAACCACTGAGCTTCTGAACTTCTGAGCTTGTTGACTGAAAGGTCGGTGGTTTGACTCCGGGGAGCAGTAACGGTGATCCATGCAGTCATGCCATTGGCCACATGACCTTGGAGATGTCTACGGACAATGCAGGCTCTTTGGCTTAGAAGTGGAGATCAGCACCAACCCCCAGAGTTGTACACAACTGGACATAACGTCAGGGGAAAACCTTTACTGTGTGTGTGTGTGTGTCTCAAATATCATATAAACATTTCTTGGGACTGCATGAGGAACTTTTGCTTTCAGTCCATGGCTAAAAAGATTCCAAAGCAATCAAAAGCTTTCAAAACTCTACAAATATAGCTGTTAGCAGCCCTGTTTCCTTCCAAACCTTACAAATCCACGTACACAAAACCCTTACTTGGCCCTAGAAACACACTGGGTTTATTTATTTGTCGTGTCAGAACAACCAGTCAAATTATATTACATTTCTAACAGAACAAAGCAAACAAGCAGATTACAAAATTTGTGAGTATGAGAGTTGATTAAATGTCCTTTGACCAGTATCTGGCCACTTGGAGTGCCTCTGGTGTTGCCGCAAGAAGGTCCTCCATGGTGCATGTGGCAGGGCTCAGGGTGCATTGCAGCAGGTGGTCAGTGGTTTGCTCCTCTCCACATTCGCATGTCGAGGATTCCACATTGTAGCCCCATTTCTGAAGATTGGCTCTGCATCTCGTGGTGCCAGAGCGCAGTCTGTTCAGTGCCTTCCAGGTCGCCCAGTCCTCTGTGTGCCCAGGGGGGAGTCTCTCATTGGGTATCAGCCATTGGTTGAGGTACTGGGTTTGGGCCTGCCACTTTTGGACTCTCGCTTGCTGAGGTGTTCCAGTGAGTGTCTCTGTAGATCTTAGAAAACTATTTCTAGATTTAAGTCGTTGACGTGCTGGCTGATACCCAAACAGGGGATGGGCTGGAGATGTCTCTGCCTTGGTCCTTTCACTATTGGCTGCTACTTCCCGGCGGATGTCAGGTGGTGCAATACCGGCTAGACAGTGTAATTTTTCCAGTGGTGTAGGGCGCAGGCACCCTGTGATAATGCGGCATGTCTCATTAAGAGCCACATCCACTGTTTGAGCGTGGTGAGATGTGTTCCACACTGGGCATGCGTACTCAGCAGCAGAGTAGCACAGCGCAAGGGCAGATGTCTTCACTGTATCTGGTTGTGATCCCCAGGTTGTGCCAGTCAGCTTTCGTATGATATTGTTTCTAGCACCCACTTTTTGCTTGATGTTCAGGCAGTGCTTCTTGTAGGTCAGAGCACGGTCCAGAGTGACTCCCAGGTATTTGGGTGCGCTGCAATGCTCCAGTGGGATTCCTGCCCAGGTGATCTTCAGAGCTCGGGATGCTTCTCTGTTCTTGAGATGAAACGCACATGTCTGTGTTTTAGATGGGTTGGGGATCAGCTGGTTTTCCCTGTAATAGGCAGTAAGAGCACCTAGAGCTTCAGAGAGCTTCTGTTCAACCATCTCAAAGCTCCCTGCTTGAGCAGTAATGGCACGATCATCAGCGTAGATGAAACTCTCTGTGACTTTGAAGAAGGCAGAAATGGCTTGAAGGCACCCAACAAGAAGGAGACGTGGTTGAAAACAAGTCGCTTTTGGAGCTGTCCAGAATCAGTCCAGAATTTTTTGCTGCCTAGCATGAAGAACAAGATGGTACTCCTTCCTGGTTCCATGTATGAAAGTGGGCTGGGTTGTGGACTGGGTTGAAACCTGGAGAAGAGTTGCCACAACCCCAGGAGATAGAGAATGGAGTCACCCATCTATCTATACACACAATAAAGGTAGAAATATGTATGTATGTGTGTGGTTGGGACTCTCACTTCCACAGAAAGGAGCCACCAAAGGTCCTCCCTCCAATGACATTGCAGGCTATAGAGCAACCTCAACCTTCCTAATGCCGCGACCCCTTAATGCAGTTCCTCATGTTGTGTTGACCCCCAACCATCACATTGCTACTTCATAACTCTGATTTTGCTACTGTTTTGAATCATAATGTAAATATCTGATATGCAGGATGTATTTGCATTCACTGGATGAAATTTCATATAAGTACTCAATACACCCAAATATGAATACTGGTGGAGTTGGGGGGGGGGGTTGATTTTGTCATTTGGGAGTTGTAGTTGCTGGGATTTATAGTTCGCCTACAATCAAAGAGCATTCTGAACTCCACCAATGATGGAATTGAACCAAACTTAGCACACAGAACTCCCATGAAAACACTGGAAGTGTGTGTGTGTGTGTGTGGGGGGGGGGGGGTGTGATTTTGTCATTTGGGAGTTGTAGTTGCTGGGATTTATAGTTCACCTACAATCAAAGAGCATTCTGAACTCCACCAATGATGGAATTGAACCAAACTTAGCACACAGAACTCCCATGAAAACACTGGAAGTGTGTGTGTGTGTGGGGGGGGGGGGGTGTGATTTTGTCATTTGGGAGTTGTAGTTGCTGGGATTTATAGTTCACCTACAATCAAAGAGCATTCTGAACTCCACCAATGATGGAATTGAACCAAACTTGGCACACAGAACTCTCATGACCAACAGAAAATACTGGAAGGGTCTGGTGGGAATTGACATTATGTTTTGGAGTTGTAGTTCACCTAAATCCAGAGAACACTGTGGACTCAAACAATCATGGATCTGGACCAAATCTGGCATGAATTTTCAATATGCCCAAAATGTGAACACTGGTGGAGTTTGGGGAAAATAGACCTTGACATTTGGGAGTTGTAGTTGCTGGGATTTATAGTTCACCTACAATCAAAGAGCATTCTGAACTCCACCAACAATGGAATTGAACCAAACTTGGCACACAGAAATGCCATGGTCAAGAGAAAATACTGGTAGGGTTTAGTGGGCACTGACCTTGAGTTTGGGAGTTGTAGTTCACCTACCTCCAGAGAGCACTGTGGACTCAAACAATGATGGATCTGGACCAAATTTGGCATGAATTTTCAATATGCCCAAAATGTGAACACTGGTGGAGTTTGGGGAAAATAGACCTTGTAGTTGCTGGGATTTATAGTTCGCCTACAATCAAAGAGCATTCTGTACTCCACCATTGATAGAATTGGGCCAGATTTCCCTCACAGAACCTCCATGACCAACAGAAAATATGGTGTTTCCTGGTGGCCTTTGGCAACCCCTCCATCACCCCCTCATGATCTCCCCCTGGGGGTCCCCCCGACCCCCAGGTTGAGAAACACTACTATTGAGAGTGCCGTGAACATGTATAAGAGCCCTGCCAATGTTCTCCATACACAGTCTTGCCCACCACCTGAGTGAAGGCTTTCGGATGAGGACAATTGCATCCTAAACTTTATGTGTTTCCTCCACCACGGTGATCTCAGTGTTTCTGACTCTCTCCACTGGTGTGGAATTTACATGATCCCGCCCACTGCCTCTCCCATAACCCTTTCCTATTCTTTTCTATGGTGCACAGCAAACAGAGAGGAAAAGATCAGCAACTGAACATACTGGAGACATTTGGGAGACTGACTCAACATGATGGGAGTTGTAGTTCACCCTGTATTAAGACAGAGCACTGCGACCCCCAGCAACAATGGACCTGGACCACGTTTGGCACACAGAAACCACATGACAAACGCAAAATACTGGCAAGGTTTGGGAGGAATTGACCTTGATTTATAGGAGTTGTAGTTCACCAACATCCAGAGAGCACTTTGAACCCAAACAACGATGGCTCTGGATCAATTTGGCATACATACCTGATATACCCAAGTTTGGATGTTGGTGAACTACAACTCCCCCAAAAATCAGGGTCAATCTCTCCAAAATCCCTCCAGTATTCAAATGGTGGAGTTTGCAAGGAATTGACCTTGACATTTGGGATTTATAGTTCACCTGCAATCAAAGAGCACTCTGAACCCCACCAATAATGGATCTGGACCTAATTTGGCACACAGAATCCCAATGACCAACAAAATACTGGAGGGCTTTAGTAGAAATTCACCATGATTTGGGGGAGTTGTAGTTCACCTAGATCCAGAGAGCACTGTGAACTCAAGCTATGATGGATATGGACCAAACTTTCATACATATCTGATATGCCCACATTGGTATACTGGAGGGATTTGGGATGGATTGACCTTGGGGTTTTTTGGGAGTTATAGTTCACCGACATCCAGAGAAACTGTGACTCTCATCAATGATGGACCTGGATCAAACTTGATACATAGAACCCCCATGACCAACTGAACCTACTGGATGGCTTTGTGGGGACTGACCTACCATTGTGGGAGTTGTAGCCCATCCTACAGAGAGCACACTGAACCTTACCAATGATGCATCTGGAGAAAACTTGCCACACATGACCAACATGTCCAACTTTTAAGTACTGATGGAGTTTGCGGGGGTTAATCTGGAATGATGTGAGTTGTAATTCACCTACAATGTTTTTAATTGGACCCATCATAAAATTAAAAATAAACTTTTTCAAATAACCTGGGCCTTGCTGGGTACTCAAGCTAGTAGAAAATAAACAAAGAGTTGTGTTGACTAGGCCTTCAGGTGACACAAAGGAAATCGACACCAAATTGGGAGGGATAGCCAATACTCCAGAGGACAGGAGCAGGATTCAAAACGATCTTGACAGATTAGAGAGATGAAGGGCCAAAACTAACAAAATGAAGTTCAACAGTGACAAATGCAAGAGACTCCACTTGGGCAGAAAAAACGAAATGCAAAGATACAGAATGGGGGACGATGATGCCTGGCTCGAGAGCAGTACGTGTGAAAAAGATCTTGGAGTCCTCATGGACAGCAAGTTAAACATGAGCCAGGAATGTGATGTGGTGGCAAAAAAAGCCAATGGGATTTTGGCCTGCATCAATAGGAGCCTAGTGTCTAGATCTAGGGAAGTCATGCTCCCCATGCTCTATTCCGCTTTGGTTAGACCACACCTGGAATATTGTGTCCAATTCTGGGCACCACAATTCCAGAGAGATATTGACAAGCTGGAAAGTGTCCAGAGGAGGGCGACTCAAATGATCAAGGGTCTGGAGAACAAGCCCTATGAGGAGTGGCTTAAGGAGCTGGGCATGTTTAGCCTGAAGAAGAGAAGGCTGAGAGGAGACATGAGAGCCATGTATAAATATGTGAGAGGAAGCCACAGGGAGGAGGAGGGTGCAAGCTTGTTTTCTGCTTCCTTGGAGACTAGGACACGAAACAGTGGCTTCAGACTACAAGAGAGGAGATTCCATCTGAACATGACTGTGAGAGCCGTTCAGCAGTGGAACTCTCTGCCCTTGAGTGTGGTGGAGGCTCCTTCTTTGGAAGCTTTTAAGCAGAGGCTGGATGGCCATCTGTCAGGGGTGATTTGAATGCAATATTCCTGCTTCTTGGCAGAATGGGGTTGGACTGGATGGCCCAGGAGGTCTCTTCCAACTCTTTGATTCTATGATTCTAACTGAGCAGAAAAAACAAAAAGGGATAACCAACCAAACTGATTGACAACAACTCAGAGCAGATCTGGAGAAGTTAGACCGCCACAACTGCGGATTTAACCTTTGTAGACTTGATAATTCACAGATTTGGTTACTGTGTTTATTTCTCAGCCCTTCAGTATCCTCTATGGTGAACACTGGACCTCAACATCCCCCAAAACCCTCCTCTGTGTAATATGTTTAAGTGGATTCCAACTTTGAATTTTAGTAGTGTTATGTTTAATTCTGATTTAATGTTTGAGAGATAAGTGGGGCATAAATAAACATAATATTATTACTAATAATAAATAATTATCCAGGTCCTCCAAGGTGATTCTATGGAAGTTGATCGTAGAGCACCAAGTTATCCCTAGCATTTCATAAAGAATCATAGAGTTAATAGTTTTACAAGAATCATGGAGTTTGTAGTCTTACAAGAATTATGGTATTTATAGTTTTACAAGAATTGTGACATTTATAGTTTTACAGGAATGATGGCGCTTATAGTTTTACAAGAATTATGGAGTTTGTAGTTTTACAAGAATCATAGAGTTTGTAGTTTTACAAGAATCACGGAGTTTATAGTTTTACAAGAATCATGGAATGTGTAGTTTTACAAGAATCATGGTATTTATAGTTTTACAAGAATCACGGCGTTTCTAGTTTTACAATAATAATGGAGTTTATGGTTTTACAAGAATCGTGGACTTTATAGTTTTACAAGAATTGTGGAGAGCATAGTTTTACAGGAATCGTGGAGTTTATCATTTTACAAGAATTGCAGAGATTATAGTTTTACAAGAATCGTGGAGTTTATATTTTTACAAGAATCATGGAGTTTGTAGTTTTGCAAGGGTTGTGACATTTATAGTTTTACAGGAATAATGGAGCTTATGGTTTTACAAGAATTGTGGAGTATATAGTTTTACAAGAATCACTGAGTTTGTAGTTTTACTAGAATCACGGAGTTTATAGTTTTACAAGAATTGTGGCATTTATAGTTTTACAGGAATAATGAAGCTTGTGGTATTACAAGAATCGTGGAGTTTATAGTTTTACAAGAATCACTGAGTTTAAAGTTTTACAAAAATTGTGGCATTTATAGTTTTACAAGAATCATGGAATGTGTAATTATGCAAAAATCGTAGAGTTTATAGTTTTACCAGATCATGGAGTTTATAGTTTTAAAAGAATAATGGAGTTTATAGTTTTACATGAATCATGGAATTTATAGTTTTACCAGAACATGGAGTTTGTAGTTTTCCAAGAATCATGGAGTTTATAATTTTACAAGAATCACAGTTTATAGTTTTACAAGAATCATTTTTATAGTTCCACAAGAATAATGGAATTAATAGTTTTACAGGAATCATGGAATGCGTAGTTTTACCAGAATTGTGGCATTTATAGTTTTACAAGAATCATGGAATGTGTAGTTTTACAAGAATGCAGGGTTTATAGTTTTACAAGAATCATGGTGTTTATAGTTTATAGTTAAGAATAATGGAATTAACAGTTTTACAAGAACCATGGAATGTGAAGTTTTACAAGAATTGTGGGGTTTATCGTTTTACAAGAATAATAGAGTTTATAGTTTTACAAGAATTGCGGATTTTATAGTTTTACAAGAATAATAGAGTTTATATCTTTACAAAAATCATGGAATGTGTAGTTTTACAAGAGTAATGGGGTTGATAGTTTTACAAGAATAATGGAGTTGATAGTTTTACAAGAATAATAGAGTTTATAGTTTTACAAGAATCATAGAATTTATAGTTTTACAAGAACCATGGAATGTGTAGTTTTACAAGAATCATGGAATTTATAGTTTTACAAGAATTGTGGGGTTTATCGTTTTACAAGAATAATAGAGTTTATAGTTTTACAAGAATCATAGAATTTATAGTTATACAAGAACCATGAAATATGTTGTTTTACACGAGTAATGGAGTTTATAGTTATACAAGAATTGTGGATTTATAGTTTTACAAGAATCGTGGAGTTTATAGTTTCACAAGGTCTTCAGCCTTCTCCGGCTCAAGAATAGTGCCTCACCAAACTACATCCCATATCATGGAGCCAGGACAGTTCAAGCGGGGTCAATACTGCATTCACCCTACAGTGTAGGCGCAATCTTAAAGAGAAACAGAGTCCCATCCAGTGGTTGCAAATGTGCATGTGTTGCATGTTGCCAGGGGTCCGCTGCAGGCGCCAGGGGGCGCTGTTGAGACACCCCACTCCCCGAGTGGCGAGGAGAACAATGCTTCCAAAGGTCCCTGTCTTGTTTTGGTTTGCAATGGCCAAGAAGAGGGGAAAAGTCTCCTTTTCTGTGCGTGTCTTGCCTTCAAACACACACACATCCCTTCCCTTTTCTCCCCACAACCCTATTCCTTCCCAAGATCTGGGATGTGGGTCTCTACCTAGATCAAAATCCAAGGAAAACAAGGCTTTCCCAAGCTTCCTTCCCCGACTTCCACCGCAAGCCCTTTCCAGCCAAGATCCCCAAAGCTTTCCCCCTTTCCGACCCCAATGTTGACCAAAGCTGTCCCTTGCCTTCCTTGGAGAGGCATCATAGGGGAGGGGTGCCCCCCAGAAGCGGGGCAATCGCGGGATAAAAGAGACCCGGCATCTCCTTCCTTCGGGCCAACAGGTTTCCAAGACCCCTCCATCATCATTTAGCATCACGAGCATCTTCCTCCTCTCTCTCTCTCCCCCCCCCCCCAAAACCCCATTCCACCCCCTTTCTTTACCTGTCGGGTCTTGCCTTTGGCTCCCAATGGGGTGGGCTTAGGGGGGGCCCAGCGCTTCAGCCTCGGCAGCCGGTGCCCGCTTGGTGGAGCGCCTTCCCATCTTCCTCCTCCTCTTCCTCCTCCTGGAAGGGGAGGAGGGAAGGGGGAAGAGCCAGAGCAGAGCCTCCTCCCTCATAGAATCATAGAATCAAAGAGTTGGAAGAGACCTCCTGGGCCATCCAGTCCAACCCCATTCTGCCAAGAAGCAGGAATATTGCATTCAAATCACCCCTGACAGATGGCCATCCAGCCTCTGTTTCAAAGCTTCCAAAGAAGGAGCCTCCACCACACTCCGGGGCAGAGAGTTCCACTGCTGAACAGCTCTCTCTCACAGTCATAGAATCATAGAGTTGGAAGAGACCTCCTGGGCCATCCAGCCCAACCCCATTCTGCCAAGAAGCAGGAAAATTGCATTCAAATCACCCCTGACAGATGGCCATCCAGCCTCTGTTTAAAAGCTTCCAAAGAAGGAGCCTCCACCACACTCCGGGGCAGAGAGTTCCACTGCTGAATGGCTCTCACAGGAATTTCTTCCTCATGTTCAGATGGAATCTCCTCTCTTGTAGTTTGAAGCCATTGTTCCATTGCGTCCTAGTCTCCAAGGAAGCAGAAAACAAGCTTGCTCCCTCCTCCTTGTGGCTTCCTCTCACATATTTATACATGGCTATCATATCTCCTCTCAGCCTTCTCTTCTTCAGGCTAAACATGCCTCGTTCCCTAAGCCGCTCCTCATAGGGCTTGTTCTCCAGACCCTTGATCATTTTAGTCGCCCTCCTCTGGACACATTCCAGCTTGTCAATCTCTCTCTTGAATTGTGGGGCCCAGAATTGGACACAATATTCCAGGTGTGGTCTAACCAAAGCAGAATAGAGGGCTAGCATGACTTCCCTAGATCTAGACACTAGGCTCCTCTTGATGCAGGCCAAAATCCCATTGGCTTTTTTTGCCGCCACATCACATTGTTGGCTCATGTTCACCTTCCTGTCCACGAGGACTCCAAGATCTTTTTCACACGTACTGCTCTTGAGCCAGGCATTGTCCCCCATTCTGTCTCTTTGCATTTCGTTTTTCCTGCCAAAGTGGAGTATCTTGCATTTGTCTCTGTTGAACTTCACTTTGTTAGTTTTGGCCAATCATCTCTCCAATCTGTCAAGATCGTTTTGAATCCTGCTCCTGTCCTCTGGAGTATTGGCTCTCCCTCCCAATTTGGTGTCGTCTGCAAACTTGATGATCCTGCCTTCTGATCCTTCATCTAAGTCATTAATAAAGATCCTGAACAGGACCGGGCCCAGGGGGGAACCCAGCAGCACTCCAGAAGAAGCAGGAGCACAACCAAGGCTCAAGCCACCCCAAAGCAAGGGGGTTGGGGGCTGGGTCAATCCATCCACCAGGCAAAATGGGACCCCAAAACTCCCACTAGAGATCAGGCATTGGAAATATACTCCAGTTTGATCCACCCTGAGCATCCACTCTCTTTGGTCCTGTTCCATTATCCAAGTGGATGCCACAAGGAGGCGCTAGAGCAGGCACAGGCACAATTCAAAATGCTGGCTTTAGCCTATAAAGCCCTAAACCGTTCCGGCCCAGTTACCTGTCCGAACGCATCTCTCCTTATGAACCTTCCAGGACTTTAAGGTCGTCTGGGGAGGCCCTGCTCTCAGTCCCGCCTTTGTCACAAGCACTGCTGGAGGGGACGAGAAAAGGGCCTTCTCAGTGGTGGCCCCTCAGCAATGGAACGTCCTCCCTAAGGATATCAGATTGTGTTCTGGCACGGCTGTGCAGGTACAACTGCACCAGGAGCTCCAATTTTGTTTGCTTTGCATTTAATGTTTGTTATAGTCCTAAGTTTCAGGGACTCTGCAGATAGGTGGCTTCTTTTGGCTGCAATCATAGGGCAAGCCACCTGTCAATTATAGTTAGGTTCCCTGATCCCGCCCCCTTTTTGGGTTTTGGAGGGAATAGGAGCCAGTTTGAGTTCAGTCCACACAGAGAAGCTTTCCATGCAGGACATAATACCAAGAGCTCCTGCAGAAAGCTTCGTCTTCGTCTTCTACGGCTTGGCCTACAAAGCCCTGAACGGTTTGGGACCATCCTACCTGCGTTCACTTTGGTCATCTGGAGAGGCCCTGCTTGTGATCCCACCTACGTCGCAAGCGCGCTTGGTGGGGACGCGGGACAGGGCCTTTTCCGTGGTGGCCCCCCGTCTCTGGAACACCCTCCCCAATGACCTTAGACAGGCCCCTACATTGGCAGTCTTCAGAAAGAACCTGAAGACCTGGGTTTTCTGATGTGCCTTCCCAGAGTAGGAAATCTCCACTACCAAGTCCCATAAGCACTTTACCAGAACCAGTGACTGCTGCACATTGCACATTGCACTTGCCCTAGAAGCCTCATATACACCTCCTGTCACATCAGCACTTTTAATTCTTGTACCCATTACTCTGGCCCGGGCCAGTTTTATTGTGTTTTTAGTGTACTGCTTTTTGCCTGTTGTTATTTTGCTTATTTTGTTTTAATTGTTTGATTTGCTTAGATTGTATTGTTATGTTGTGTGTTGAGTCCTCGGCCTGTGTAAGCCACATCGAATCCTTCAGGAGATGCTAGCGGGGTACAAATAAAGTTTAATAATAATAATAATAATAATAATAATAAGAAGAAGAAGAAGAAGAAGAAGAAGAAGAATATACAGCCTACAGCTTGGCCGGGGTTATACAGCCCCACAGCTTGGCCGAGGATCATACAGCCTTACAGCTCCTTTGCGGAGGGACTACAGCCAGCCATCACCGAAACCTGAACTCCTTTTCCTCTGGATGTCTACAAAGCTCTGCTTGGTAAGGGTCACTCGCGGAAGCCAGAAGCAGTTGGTACCGGGTGCAGGGGCTCCACGCCAACAGAGGCAAAGACAGACTGCCCAGATTAGAAGTTAAGGATTTCCCCATTAGTTAAATTACAGTTTATGAAGATAGTGCCTGTTCCCAGTGAACAAGATTGAGAGAGAGCCAATAGACTGTTAAGAAAGCTTTAAGAGGGAGATGGGACGAGGGGGAAACAATGCATTCTTGAGTGGATTATGGAGATATGAAATGTCCAAGCAACCAGCGAGTCCCGGGGAGGGGGGACCTGCGAGCCAGCCATTTTTATTGTCTTTGAATGGCTGCAATAAACGATGTCTAGCAAGCCTGCCAAGATCTGGATTTTTCCAGTGCTGAGATATAGAAACAATGAGGGAATTTTGTCTAAAGTTTCGGTGGAAGGAGATTTAAATGAGTAACAGATCAGGACAAAGGGTGGCTTTCCGAAGACTCCCTTTGTCCTATTGAGATATGATCATCTATGCCAAACGACCACCTCCCATGGGGGGACCAACTCCGAGCCCCAAAGGTCACAATCCTTTGTTATTGTCCATGCAAAAAGTGTCTTTTGATAAGAGTTTTTTCAACTGAGGATTTCCTTCTTCCAGGGTCACAGAGGTGGCTTCTTATATTTTTATACATTTTTCAGTAAAGGGGAATTGGGCAAAAAAGGGGTCAAGTAAAGGTCAGATACACAGGGAGAAATATAGAAATATAGAAATCATGTTATAGAAATCATACCCACTTATCCCTCCCACCAGAGTCCCATAGAAGTTCAAGAGAGCACATAAGGGAGGGGGTTTCTCAGTAATGAATGTGTTACCTTCTGCTATATATGAAACATAGGGCATAAAACCTTGATTAAATGTACACACTATCTAACATGGGAAGGGTCCTTGTTGTTGATAGTGTCTTGGAAAATTGACCTTATTATCCAGTCTGGTGTCCTTATCCTCACCAAAACTATAAGTTACTATCTTTTATGGGGGTGGGGGGGGGGTCATGTTTGACTTCATGGAGAGGCCCTTCTCTCTGTCCCACCACCATCACAGTCACGCTTGGTGGTAATGAGAGACAGGGCCTTTTCCGTAGTGGCCCCTTGGCTGTGGAACTCCCTCCCAAACGAGAGCAGATCTGCCCCATCACTCCTGACCTTCCGGAAGAAACTGAAATTCTGGTTGTGGGATCAGGTGTTTGCAGAATAGACTGATTTGCTGGTAAATACATTGATTAATGCACTATGATTCTATCAAACTGTTTTTAGGATGACTACTGAAATCGGTGAATTGTTTTTAATATGCGTGTGTGTGTGTGTGTGTGTGTGTGTGTGTGTATCTGTTTTATCAGATAACTGGGATTCAGAAACTGGATTATATGCCTGTGTAGAGTCATATAATCCAGTTCAAAGCAGATAATTGGGATTCAGAAACTGGATTATATGCCAGTGTAGACTCAACTCATATAATCCGGTTCAAAGCAGATAATCTGAATTCAGAAACTGGATTATATAACAGTGTAGACTCATATAATCGGGTTCAAATGAGATAATCTGGATTCAGAAACTGAACTATATGCCAGTGTAGATTCATCTAATCTGGTTCAAATGGGATAATCTGGATTCAGAAACTGGACTATAAGCCAGTGTAGATTCTTATAATCTGGTTCAAATGAGATAATCTGGATTCAGAAACTGGATTATATGCCAGTGTAGATTCATATAATCTGGTTGAAATGAGATAATCTGGATTCAGAAACTGGACTATATGCCAGTGTAGATTCATATAATCTGGTTCAAATGAGATAATCTGGATTCAGAAACTGGACTATATGCCAGTGTAGATTCATATAATCTGGTTCAAATGAGATAATCTGGATTCAGAAACTGGACTATATGCCAGTGTAGATTCATATAATCTGGTTCAAATGAGATAATCTGGATTCAGAAACTGGACTATATGCCAGTGTAGATTCATATAATCTGGTTCAAATGAGATAATCTGGATTCAGAAACTGGACTATATGCCAGTGTAGATTCATATAATCTGGTTCAAATGAGATAATCTGGATTTGGAAACTGGATTATATGATAATGTAGACTCATATAATCCAGTCCAAAACAAACGATCAGGATTCAGAAACTGGATTCTATGCCAGTGTGGATCCAACCTCCTACGGTGCAGATTAATGAAGTCAGACTGCACAATTGGAGTCTATATTGCATTATATGGCAGCGTAAATGGGGCCTTATAGTCCAAAGCTCAAGCCACTATAAATGCGATATAAATCTGGGCAGAGGCCCGCCTTGCCGAATTCCCTTATTTTACCTAAATGTTTATGTCTGTACGATCTGTTCTGCTTGAGGTCGTTCAAGTCACTGTGACAAATGCTCCCTTTAATTACATGCACAGTGGCTTCTCTCTCTTTGTTGTTGCTGCTGCGTCTCTCAACCTGTTGTGAATCCCTGTTGCTACACAAACCCTTTGGCAGCAAAAGCCACTGTGTGATTTTCTATGAATCCGATAAATGGCTCCTAAAAGGTGTTTAAAGCCTGACACCGATTCCGCATTGCATCTCTTCTGATTCACAACCCGGCTTCTTGACTCCCAATTTTGGGGGAAAGAGGCCAGGTATAAATATGATGGCGATAAATAGCGTAAACAAGCAAATACAGATCACAATGGAGTTGCAATATTTAGTAACTCCTTTAGTTTTTGTTGTTAATTCTCAATACCGTAGCATCATACGAGGGTTGAATCAAAAGTAATGCCTCCACCGTCGTTACTTGCGTTTAAATGGGAATATTTTAATAAATCAAACGCAGAAATAATCCTTAGAATGTGCTCTTTAATGACCACTATTCACTTTCCCACATAATCTGTCAAGGTCAGACGCCAGCCAATTAAAGAAGTATAGTTTATTGCTCAAACAAACACAAAACAGCACAAAACAAAACCACAGGGCAAAAAAGACTTAGTCTTCAGTGTGAAATAGTTCAAAAAGGCAAAAGAACCCACAAAACCCCAACTGGAATATAACCTGGATTATCCAAAGATATAATCCGGGTTAAACACAAAATGCTTAATTCAGCTCTAACTTGCTCAGACAAACAACAGAAGAAAAACAAACTGTAGAATGATGTTCACAGCCACTCTAATGAGCAGCAGCCTTTCAAGGGTTGCAAAATGTAACCCGAGCTTCAAACACTGTAGGAAACGCCAGGCTCCGAGGCTGGAATGCAGGAATGCAGGGAGGATGATAACGCCAACTCCAGAAACACAGCCGCAGACGTGGAAGGGAGAGTAACACCGATAGTCCCAGTCCAGTCCGAAGGGAAACGAATAACTGCAAGGTCAGGTCCCAATCCAATGGAAGTCACAAGGAGCCAAAGCAACGGGGGCAATATGGCAGCTCATGCAAATATCAAAACAATGCAGTCCAGCAGAAACCCACACAGTTCCAGCCTCCTTTGCTACTTAAACCCAGAGCATAACTTACATCCCAAAGTCTTCTTCCAAACCCGTCTTCTATAACACAACGATCCAGAAAGCGCCCAACAAGACACCTTGCCGATTGCAAAGTTACAATTGCAAACACTCCCATTTTATCTACAACTCCTCATCAGAACTTGATTCAGGCAACACCCTTGTCCCAGCTGCATCCTGTTGTAACTCCTCATCCAAACTGGAGTCGCCCCTAGTTCGACCCAACCCATCCCCAGCTGTGCCTCTTCCACCACTCCTCCAAGTAGTCCATCTCTGGTCTAATCCTGAAGTTCCCCAAGACCCATCCGTGCCTTCACTACTCCAACCTTCAAACGTGCCACTGCTTGTGGGTTCAGCACAAATATCCCGAATCTCTTGAACCCTTGTCCAATCCAACCCATCCAACCCAACAGACTTTATCGCAACATAATCACCAGACAATTGGAGACATTTCTCCCAATGATGAACAGGCCATCACGGAAGAAGTCTGTGCACTTTCATTTAAGGTGTCTGCATCCCGGGTACCCATTATGCACAGATCTTCCGATAGCCAAGGAAAGCAATAATGTGACCCACACATTCTTGTGAAATGCCAGTTATGCTTGAAATTTCTCTCTGAGTGATACGACAATTGTCCTGAATCAATTAAGTCACATTGACCGACCGCCTGCACAGGGTTCCATACTTCGCACTTTAACAACACAACCGTTCAATGCTAAGGCTTCCTGCCAAAATGGAACTGTAGAGGAGAGTCTACTGAACAAGCCAGTACCTGTCGCATATCAGTACTGCCATCTGTTGAGGAGTTACGAAGATTGAGGCATTACTTTTCTTTCAACCCTTGTACTGTGCAGGGTTCCATACTTCGCACTTTTAACAACACAACTGTTCAATGCTAAGGCTTCCTGCCAAAAAGGAACTGTAGAGGAGAGTCTACTGAACAAGCCAGTACCTGTCGCATATCAGTACTGCCATCTGTTGAGGAGTTACGAAGATGGAGGCATTACTTTTCTTTCAACCTTTGTACTGTGCAGGGTTCCATACTTCGCACTTTTAACAACACAACCATTCAATGCTAAGGCTTCCTGCCAAAATGGAACTGTAGAGGAGAGTCTACTGAACAAGCCAGTACCTGTCGCATATCAGTACTGCCATCTGTTGAGGAGTTACGAAGATGGAGGCATTACTTTTCTTTCGACCCTTGTACTGTGCAGGGTTCCATACTTCGCACTTTTAACAACACAACTGTTCAATGCTAAGGCTTCCTGCCAAAATGGAACTGTAGAGGAGAGTCTACTGAACAAGCCAGTACCTGTCGCATATCAGTACTGCCATCTGTTGAGGAGTTACGAAGATGGAGGCATTACTTTTCTTTCAACCCTTGTACTGTGCAGGGTTCCATACTTCGCACTTTTAACAACACAACCGTTCAATGCTAAGGCTTCCTGCCAAAATGGAACTGTAGAGGAGAGTGTACTGAACAAGCCAGTACCTGCCGCATACCACTACTGTGTCCAAATTTGGTGTCAATTCGTCCAGTGGTTTTTGAGTTATGTTAATTTCACAAACGAACATTACATTTTTATTTGTATAAGATATAGATATATATGTGTGTGTGTGTGTGTGTGGCTGTTTTTGTTGACTAATTTATTTATGTGTTCCAAACTTGTTTGTTTCTGGACTTCCCCCTTCACTTGCATTTCACTAAGCTGCTTTCAGAATATCAGGTTAAACACTGGTTAGAAACCAAGGCTGTAAACAAATAAAGGGCCATCCTAATCCAGAACAGCAGGCCTCTGCACATAAATCCAAATAAGCACCGCTTATCTAAAATTTCAAACCTCCGGGGGATGGAGATGGCTGAAATCCATTAAAACAGAAGTGGTGGCCATTGTCCTTGTTGTCATTTGTTGTGATTTGCTGCCTTCACTTGAGCTCGGACTCCATTTCAGGCACCAAATGGAAGGGAATATTAAGTATGCAATGCCCTACAGGTCATGTGTGCAAAGCACCGCAGAAACAGGAATTAATTTTGCGACATAGATGCAGGCGAAACGTCAGGAGAGAATGCTTCTGGATCTCTTCTTCAAGATGCCTCGTTATGTTGAGGCAAATATTCCAAAACATGAGAAAAAAACATCCCAAGCAAAAACATTCCTGATCCCAAACGGTTTGGATGATGGATAATCAGCCTGCAGTGCATCCAGACTGTACAATGAATGCAGTTTGATACTGAAAGGGTCTTTGAGTGAAATTTGCAAATGCGAAGCAAGGGGCTTTGAATGAAATTAACAGCAAATGAGAAACATACCTTTTCTCTGTAGAAAAAGAGCAACAGGGAAGAAAATGTTTTTAAGAAACAAGATATGACATGTAGAGGTCGGAAGTTGCATTGTGGTTAAGTTCAAAGGTTGTGGTTAAGTGCAGAGTCTGCAGGTACAAGAAGGTACTTTCCATCAAAAGGTCGAGGGAGGGGGCTGGAAAGAGAGTACTTTCCATGACAAAAAAATGTTCTTGTTTACTTGAGGTTATATATTGGTGGTCAAAAGCCAAGAAGAGGCGGCAGTCACTTGAAGGGGAGCATCTGCGTATGTTGCCAGGCTGTCCATCTTCTTCATGAAGAAACTAAAATAAACCTTGTTTTTTGATCTTTTTTTGGGGGGGGGGGACTGTCTCCTTCCTTTCGTGCTCCCGCGATGTGGACCTAAGAAGACCCGATTTAGGGTCTCTAACAATACCACTTTGACTGCCATGTCTTAGAGCTATGGAATAATGAGGCTTGTAGTTTTAGGAGGTCTTCAGACTTAGAATCATAGAATCCTAGAGTTGGAAGAGACCTCATGGGCCATCCAGTCCAACCCCGTTCTGTCAAGAAGCAGGAAAATTGCATTCAAAGCACCCCTAACTGTGAGAGCTGTTCAGCAGTGGAACTCTCTGCCCCGGAGTGTGGTGGAGACTCCTTCTCTGGAGGCTTTTAAACAGAGGCTGGATGGCCATCTGTCGGGGGTGCTTTGAATGTGATTTTCCTGTTTCTTGGCAGGGGGTTGGATTTGATCGCCCACGAGGTCTCTTCCAACTTGATGATTCTATGATCTTTTGCTTCTCTGATGGCAAATCCTGTATTTGAAAAAACTAAACTTGTGCTGTTTTTTCATTCAGAAAATGGCTGCCTCTGTTTCTCTTTCCTCTAAAAGTGGGATGAAACCTGAGGCGAAAGCTGAGAGAGCAAAGCAGCCATTTCCTTCAACTTCTCAGCATTGGCTGCAAATGCAAAGAGCCAGGTTATGAATTGCGACCTTCTCGGAGTCAATAAATGCCGTCCTCCATCCATCGTCTCGGAAATCCTGTGGGGACCCACTCCTGGCTTTTAACGCTGAGAGGAACCATGGAGATAAAATACAGGCAGCCACAATTTCTTGCTTTGTTGAGTATTGTCATAACATGTATAGCTGGCCTAGGATGTGTGACATAGATGCAGGCAAAACGTCAGGAGAGAAGGTTTCTGGAACATGTCCAGACAGCCTGGGATGTGCGCCATAGATGCAGGCGAAACGTCAGGAGAGAATGCTTCTGGAACATGACCATACAGCCTGGGATGCGTGCCATAGATGCAGACAACACGTCAGGAGAGAATGCTTCTGGAACATGGCCATATAGCCTGGGATGCGTGCTATAGATGCAGGCGAAACGTCAGAAGAGAATGCTCTGGAACATGGAGATACATCCTGGAATGTGTGCCATAGATGCAGGCAAAACGTCAGGAGAGAATGCTTCTGGAACATGGCCAACCAGCCTGGGATGCATGCTATAGATGCAGGCGAAATGTCAGGAGAGAATGCTTCTGGAACATGGTCATACAGCCTGGGATGTGTGCCATAGATGCAGGCAAAATGTCAGGAGGGAATGCTTCTGGAACATGGTTATACAGCTTGGGATGTGTGCCATAGATGCAGGGAAAACATCAGAGGAGAATGCTTCTGGAACATGGCCATACAGCCTGGGATGTGTGCCATAGATGCAGGCTAAATGTCAGGAGAGAATGCTCCTGGCACATGGCCATACAGCCTAGGATGTGTGCCACAGGTGCAGGTGAAACATCAGGAGATAATGCTTCTGGAACATGGTCCATACAGCTTAGGATGCGTGCCAGAGATGCAGGCGAAACATCAGAGGAGAATGCTTCTGGAACATGGCCATATAGCTTGGGATGTGTGCCATAGATGCAGGCAAAACATCAAGAGAGAATGCTTCTGGAACATGGCCATACAGCCTGGGATGCGTGCCATAGATGCAGGTGAAACATCAGAGGAGAATGCTTCTGGAACATGGCCATACAGCCTGAGATGAATGCGATAGATGCAGGCAAAACATCAGGAGAGAAAGCTTCTGGAACATGGCCATACAGCTTGGGATGCGTGCCATAGATGCAGGCAAAACATCAGGAGAGAATGCTTCTAGAACATGGCTATACAGCTGGGATGCGTGCCATAGATGCAGGCGAAACGTCAGGAGAGAATGCTTCTGGAACATGGCCATACCGCCTGGGATGTGTGCCATAGATGCAGGCAAAACGTCAGGAGAAAATGCTTCTGGAACATGGCCATACCGCCTGGGATGTGTGCCATAGATGCAGGCGAAACGTCAGGAGAGAATGCTCCTGGAACATGGCCATACAGCCTGGGGTGCATGCCATAGATGCAGGTGAAACATCAGAGAGAATGCTTCTGGAACATGGCCATACAGCCTGGGATGCGTGCCATAGATGCAGGCGAAATGTCAGGAGATAATACTTCTGGAACATGGCCATACAGCCTGGGATGCGTGCCACAGATGCAGGCAAAACATCAGGAGAGAATGCTTCTGGAACATGGCCATACAGCCTGGGATGTGTGCCATAGATGCAGGCAAAACGTCAGGAGATAATACTTCTGGAACATGGCCATACATCCTGTGATGTGTGCCATAGATGCAGGTGAAACATCAGAGGAGAATGCTTCTGGAACATGGCCATACTGCCTGGGATGCGTGCCATAGATGCAGGCGAAACGTCAGGAGAGAATGCTTCTGGAACATACAGAATAAGGCCTTCTTTGCATTTCCTGATAATCCAGTATCTTCAGTTGTATCGGAGCCTCAAGATGAATTGGGTATTGATGACTTTTTGATTCTGGACGTCAGTTGCGCATACGTTGGAATCCCATTGGTTGCCCTCATTGATTTTATCCTTCTCCCACACATATGGCACCACGGTTGGCACTCTCAGCACACAATGCCACGAGAAGAGCCTCTGCTGGGAAAGGGTGGGATGTTCTCTGCCTGATTCAAGAGGCCGAGGCACACAGCGCTGCCTCCAGAATCCCCTGGTGAGCATGTGGGAAGCGCATAACCAGAGAGAGAAGGGAGGTGAGCACATCAGTCTGCTTCAGCAGCACATGAAGAAGGAGCTCAGATCTATATTTGGGCACAAAAATGGGAAATCGTACGATAAAGGGAGGCTGGTGAATGAAAGCCAAAAATAAACAACCCAAAAAGCGAGCCATCCTTGGATGCGTTTGGGAAGAAGTCTCCCCGCGGTCTCTTGTGTTTCTTTATGCAAGACTTACCTGACCTTCATTTCATGGCTGTGCATCGTTCGCTTTGAATAAAACATGTTGACCTGCTCTTCTTTCTTTATGGCGTAGAAAGACATCTCTCCTTTGTCTCCTCATGCCTGAAAGTTCTGCCTCTGGAACTGAATTTTCTCTTAAATCAGAAAAACCAAATGGACTTGCTCTTTCCCTCCTCCTCTCTCTTTTTCTCCTCCTTCTTCTACCTTTTCTCCTTCTCCTTATTTGTTTCCTTTTCTCCTTCTACCTTTTCTCCTTCTCCTCTCCTTCTCCTCTTCCTTCTTTTCCTTCTCCATCTTTTTCTCCTTCACCTCTTCCTCCACTTCCTTCGTTTTCTTCTCCTTCTTTTTCTCCTTCTCCACCTCCTACTACTTTTCTCCTCCTTTCTCTCATCACCTTCTTCTCTTCCTGCTCTTCCTTATTTTCCTTCTTAATCTTTTTCTCCGACACCTCTTCCTCCACTTCCGTCATTTCCTTCATTTCCTTCTTTTTCTCCTGCTCCTGCTCCTCCTCCTTTTCTCCTCCTTTTTTCCGCTCCTTCTTCTCTTCCTTCTTTTCCTTCTCCATCCTTTTCTCCTTCACCTCTTCCTCCACTTCCTTCATTTCCTTTTCCATCTTTTTATCCTTCTCCTCCTCCTACTTTTCTCCTTCTTCTTTTTCTCCTCTCTTCCTTGTTTTTCTTTGCCAACTTTTTCTCCTTCACCTCTTTTTCCACTTTCTTCATTTCCTTCTCCTTCTTTTTCTCCTTCTCCTCCTCCTACTTTTCTCCTTCTTCTTTTTATCCACACCTTCATTTCTTCCTGATCTTCCTTCTTTTCCTTCCCATTCGCTTTTTTTAGCTGCAGCATCTTGTCTCTTTCCTTCCTTCCTTCTTTCTCTCTTAGTTCCTTCTCTCCTTCCTTCCCTCTTTTGCTTTTTTACTTCCTTTTCTCCTTCCTTCCTTCTCTACCTTTCTTTCTTTCCTTCTCTCCTTCTTTCCCTCTTTCTCTCCCTCCTCTCCCACCTTCTCTCCTTCCTTCCTTCCCTTTCTTTCTTTCTTTCTTTCCTTTCTTTCTTTCCTTTTTTCTCTCCTTCCCTCCTTCTATCCCTCTTTCTCTCCCTCCTCTCCCACCTTCTCTCCTTCCTTTTCTACCCTTCCTTCTTTCCTTCTTTCTCTCTTTCCCTCCTTCTTTCCCTATTTCTCTGCCTTCTCTCCCACCTTCTCTCCTTCCTTCTCTTTCTTTCTTTCTTTCTTTCTTTCCTTCTTTCCTTCTTTCCTTCTTTCCTTCTTTCCTTCTTTCCTTCTTTCCTTCTTTCCTTCCTTCCTTCCTTCCTTCCTTCCTTCCTTCCTTCCCCCTTTCTGTGTATGTGTTTTCTGTGTGTATAAGCATATATGTGTGTATATATGTGTGTTTGTGTATATATATGTGGTTTTGCACATGCGTTGTAATTTTTTGGGGGTTTGTTTGGCTTTTTAAGTCCCTTCTGCTATGTTTTTCAATGTTTTTATGAGTGATGGTCACTCGTTGGCCTGATAGGTGTATTGTGTCCTGATTTGGTGTCAATTTGTCCAGTGGTTTTTGAGTTATGCTAAACGCACAAACAAACATTACATTTTTATTTATCTAGACTAGCTGTTCCCTGCCATGCATTGCTGTGGCCCACTCTGGTGGTCTAGGGGGTTCTGTGTGGGAGGTTTGGCCCAATTCTATCGTTGGTGGGGTTCAGAATGCTCTTTGATTGTAGGTGAACTATAAATCCCCGCAACTACAACTCCCAAATGTCAAGATTCTATTTTCCCCAGACTCCACCAGTGTTCACATTTCGGCATATTGAGTCTCGTGCCAAGTTTTGTCCAGAGATATCACCATTTGAGTCCACAGTGCTCCCTGGATGTAGGTGAACTACAACTCCAAAACCAAAGGACACTACCCACCAAACCCTTCCAGTATTTTCTGTTGGTCATGGGGGTTCTGTGTGCCCCATTTCTGTTGTTTGTGGGGTTCACTGCGAGAAGATCCAACCAGTCCATCCTCCAGGAATGAAAGCCCGGCTGCTCATTGGAGGGAAGGAGACTAGAGACAAAGTTGAAGTCCTTTGGCCACATCATGAGGAGACAGCAAAGCCTAGAGAAGACAATTATGCTGGGGAAAGTGGAAGGGAAAAGGAAGAGGGGCCGACCAAGGGCAAGATGGATGGATGGCATCCTTGAAGTGACTGGACTGACCTTGAAGGAGCTGGGGGTGGTGACGGCCGACAGGGAGCTCTGGCGTGGGCTGGTCCATGAGGTCACGAAGAGTCAGAGACGACTGAACGAATGAACAACACAACTCTCAAATGTCAAGGTCTATTTCTCCCAAACTCCATCTGTGTTCATATTTGGGCATTTGAAATATTTGTGCCATGTTTAGTCCAGATCCATCATTATTTGAGTCCACAGTGATCTCTGGATGTAGGTGAACTACAACTCCAAAACCAAAGGACACTGCCCACCAAACCCTTCCAGTATTTTCTATTGGTTTGGGAAAACTGTGTGCCAAGTTCGGTTCAATTCCATCGTTGGTGGGGTCCAGAATGCTCTTTGATTGTTGGTGAACTATAAAACCCAGTAACCACAACTCCCAAATGACAAAATCAATTTTTTTGAGTGAAGGACATACATTGGGTTGTTAGGTGTCTTGTGTCCAAATTTGGTGTGAATTCCCTCAGTGGTTTTTGAGTAATGCTAATCCCACAAACGAACATGACATTCAGTTCTTGTGGGTTTTTTCGGGCTATAGGGCCATGTTCTAGAGGCATTTCTCCTGACGTTTCGCCTGCATCTATGGCAAGCATCCTCAGAGGTGAAGATGACATTTTTATTTATATAGATGAAAGTGATCGTGTGGATTCAGTGCTTTGATGGCGTGGGTTCTATGGCAGTGGAGAAGGGGCCTGAGAGAAGGGACCCTCAGGAGTGAATTGGCAACCTCCTTCCTCTGCAATAGAGCCGATGGCATCTGGGATGGGTTGGTAGTCTCCCAACCGAGTCCTGACCAGAACTGACCCTGTTTAGTTCCCAAGACCAGGATGCTTAATTACCTTTGTCGAAAGAATGATGGTAGGGACATGTCCCTCTCCTAACAGATAACCTCGGCTGGAGGTGTGAGCCTATCTCTCTTTCCCCCATTAAGGGGAGGTGTGGGCACATGTTCTCCTTCTCTTGCTCTCTGTCTGGGAAATGTTGCCTGCCAGGGTGACAAATGAAGCCAATTAGGAGCCAGTCAGCAGCCTGGGCCAGGCACACGCTTCGGCATCTCCCAGGTTTGGGAGCAACAGCGCCACTCATTTATCCTACTCCTGTTCCTTGGCCCTGTGGCACGGATCCGGTGTGGCAGCAGGCGCTGTGGTGGCTTAGCAAACAGAAGCAACGGCCGCTGCCTCGACAGGAAATTAATCCTGGGATTGATAAGCAAGCGTCAGGAAGTGTGTGTGCAAAGAAAGCCAGGCAGTAGACACGGATGGGGTGCCTTTTCCAGCAATGAGACCTCAGGACCTAGGAAGCTCAAAAAGCAGGGAAGCCCAGGATGAGGGAGCTGCTTTGAAAAGGATGTGCGCATTGGGGCATCATAAGCAGTTGAGTCAAGGGATTATATTGGGAACGGGAAATTCTTGGGCCGGATTTCAGAGTCGGAAAGGAGAAAAGTGGCTTATTTCGGTGCCAAAGAGACCGCAACGTGTTGCGTGCCATCTGTGCAAAGCCAAGTAAGCTTGGCATTAGTTAAAGGGGGGAAAAAAGATTGAACTTTCTAGGGACCACTTGAAAACTTCTTGCAAAATGCACCCGAGGATTTTGTGAAAGCCAGACTCTACTTTTCTTGAGATTTTAATTTGTTGTTGTTTATTAGTTTAGAATCATAGAATCAAAGAGTTGGAAGAGACCTCAAGGGGCAATCCAGTCCAACCCCATTCTGCCAAGAAGCAGTAATATTGCATTCAAAGCACCCCCGAGAGATGGCCATCCAGCCTCTGTTTAAAAACCTCCAAAGAAGGAGCCTCCACCACACTCCAGGGCAGAGAGTTCCACTGCTGAACAGCTCTCACAGTCAGGAGTTCAGGTGGAATCTCCCTTCCTGCAGTTTGAGGCCATTGCTCCACTTAGGCAGAAAATATGAAATGCAAAGATACAGAATGGGGGACAATGAGGCCTGGCTCGAGAGCAGAACGTGTGAAAAAGATCTTGGAGTCCTTTTGGACAACAAGTTAAAAATGAGCCAACAATGTGATGTGGCAGCAAAAAAAGCCAATGGGATTTTGGCCTGCATCAAGAGGAGCCTAGTGTCAAGAGAGATATTGACAAGCTGGAATGTGTCCAGAGGAGGGCGACTAAAATGATCAAGGGACTGGAGAACAAGCCCTATGAGGAGCGGCTTAAGGAGCTGGGCATGTTTAGCCTGGAGAAGAGAAGGCTGAGAGGAGATACGATAGCCATGTATAAATATGTGAGAGGAAACCAAAGGGAGGAGGGAGCAAACTTGTTTTCTGCTTCCCTGGAGACTAGGACGCAATGGAACAATGGCTTCAAACTACAAGAGAGGAGATTCCATCTGAATATGAGGAAGAACTTCTTGACTGTGAGAGCTGTTCAGCAGTGGAACTCTCTGCCCCGGAGTGTGGTGGAGGCACGTTCTTTGGAAGCTTTTAAACAGAGGCTGGATGGCCATCTGTCAGGGGTGATTTGAATGCAATATTCCTGCTTCTTGGCAGAATGGGGTTGGACTGGATGGCCCACCAGGTTCTTCCAACTATAATTTATTTATTTATTATTTATTTATTTACAGTTCTTATATTCCGCCCTTCTCACCTCGCAGGGGACTCAGGGCGGATTACAGTAACACATATACAGTAACACATACATAATTCTATTTTTCATCCAGTCCAACCTTCTGCCACGCCTGAAACATCCAGTCAAAGCACTCCAGACAGATGACCACCCAACCTCAACCTTCCTAATGCCCCGACCCCTTAATTCAGGCCAAAACCGGTCGTGGTCGGCTGATCCACAAACCACTTATAAGAAGATACGACTGTACTAAAAATTTGCACCATATTGTTTGTTGTCGCTGTGAGGTTAACAGTGCAGCATGTTTATATACTGTTGTTGAATTATATTATTGTTTATGTTATACAAGTGGTATTTTTTGTTGTATGCATTTCGGAGTTGGACTGGATGGCCCAGGAGGTCTCTTCCAACTCTTTGATTCTATGATTCTATGATTTAGTTACCCTTGGAAAACTATAAATCCCTAACTAGTATAACTACAGTGCCCATGCTTCCATAACATCAAGGCATGGAAGTTGAAGTGGTGCCAATCTGCCTCAGTTCTACAGTGTGGATGCACCCTGAGGGATGCCTGTTCACATTTCCATTGCATCTGAGGATAGTTTAAAGGGCCCGGCTATTATTTATTTATTTATTTATTTATTTATTATTTACCTTACTTATATACCGCTGTTCTCAGCCCGAAGGCGACTCACAGCGGTTCACAACAAATACGAACAGCAAAAATTCAGTGCTACAGTATAGAAACAGTTAACAACCTAACACATTACACAATTAATAAACAGTTACTACAATACCCATTCACTGTCGTCTCGTCATCAAAAACATGATCCAGATTCGTCATCCATTGTTCCATTCCAGTGTTCATTAACCAATCATTGCACTAATTATTGGAACGCCTGCTCAAACAGCCAGGTCTTCACCTTTTTGCGGAATACCATTAGAGATGGTGCTAGTCTAATGTTGGTAGGAAGGGCGTTCCACAGCCGAGGAGCCACCACCGAGAAGGCCCTCTCTCTCGTCCCCGCCAGCCGAGCTTGAGAAGCAGGTGGGATCAAGAGCAGGGTCTCCCCGGAAGATCTCAAAGTCCTGGTGGGTTCATAGGCAGAGATGCGGTCAGATAGGTAGCTTGGGCTGGAACCGTTTAGGGCTTTATAGGCCAACGCCAGCACCTTGAATTGATCCCGGTAGCAGATCGGTAGCCAGTGGAGTTGGCGCAACAGGGGGGTTGTATGCTCCCTGTGCTCCGCTCCTGTTAAGATCATGGCTGCCGAGCGTTGGACTAGTTGGAGCTTCCGAGCTGTCTTCATAGGCAACCCCACGTAGAGAGCGTTGCAGTAGTCTAAGCGGGATGTAACCAGAGCGTGGACTACCGTGGCCAAGTCAGACTTCCCAAGGTACAGGTGCAGCTGGCGCACGAGTTTTAACTGTGCAAATGCTCCCCTGGTCACCGCCGAAACCTGGGGTTCCAGGCTCAGCGATGAATCCAGGGTCACACCCAAGCTGCGAACCTGCGTCTTCAGGGGGAGTGCGGCCCCATCCAACACAGGCTGTAACCCTATGCCCTGTTCGGCCTATGCATCGTATGTAGGATTGTTTCTAATTTTAGGGAATTGCCCACAGTCTAGGAAAAACTAAAGCATCCGCCTTGGTGTTGCAAAGGAGCAAAAAACGTGGGTGGTTTCCTGCTTCAGGCCCGTGCAAGTCCCAAAGATAGCCCAGCTTTTCCTCAGTCAAAACATTAATTTAGCTCCTCAGAGGACGGCGCGATATAGATTGCGGGTTCGTGCGTAAATAAATAATAAGCCGAGCTCTAATGGACTGCTCCTCCCCGCCGTGGGATTGGGAAACCTAATTTATCTTCACGCTTATCGAGTTAAGATCTATTAGGCTCCTTGGCATCGCTCTCTGCCCGGGACAAAGACCCGGTCCTGGTGAAACGGCCCCGGGAAGATGCTTCGGAGGGACCATCTCCCGTTGCCATGGCGATGACTTTGTCACCGCCATAAAAATAAGAAAATAAGAAACCCAACCATGTCGCTGTCAGGGAACACAGGAGGGCTTGGTTGCGTAAGAGCAAGGCTTGCTTCCTTGGCGATGGGGATTGCTCTTTTCCAGAGCAAGGTCACAAACAATGACAGGCGAGAGCTCCAAAGCTGCAGAAGGTGGCACCTGGTTACGGCACAACCGATGCTCCCAGGCTTCCAAAAATAAAACGACGAGGAGGAGGAGGAGCCGCACTGTGGAACGAATGCAGTCTGACACCACTTTTAACTGTCACGGCTCAATCCTGGGAGTTGTAGTTTGAGTTGAGAAACCAGCAGGCTTCGCAAACCCTTTCGTTTGCTGAACATCCTCCTCAGGTGCATCTATACTGTTGAATTAATGCAATTTGGCACCACTTGAACTGCCCTGGCTCAATGACTGCTATAGAATGATGGGAGTTGTAGTTTCACAAGGTCTTTATCCTTCTTATATTGGGAGTTGTAGTTTGAGTTGAGAAACCAGCAGGCTTTGGAAACCCTTTCGTTGGCTGAACGTTGGGTGCGTCTGCATTGTTGAATTAATGCAATTTGGCACCACTTGAACTGCCCTGGCTCAATGATTGCTGTAGAATGATGGGAGTTGTAGTTTTACAAGGTCTTTATCCTTCTTATATTGGGAGTTCTAGTTTGAGTTGAGAAACCAGCAGGCTTTGGAAACCCTTTCGTTGGCTGAACATCCTCCTTGGGTGCATCTACACTGTTGAATTAATGCAATTTGGCACCACTTGAACTGCCCTGGCTCAATGATTGCTATAGAATTATGGGAGTTGTAGTTTTACAAGGTCTTTATCCCTCTTAGCCCAATCCCCTGCCATGCATTGTTGTGGCCCAGTCTGTGTATATGTGTTTTGTGTGTGTATGTATTTGTGTATATGTGTAAATATATTGCTTTGTGTATGCATTGTAATGTATTTTTTGGGCTTTTAAAGTCTCTTTTGCTGTGTTTTTCAACTTTTTATGAGTGATGGTCACTTGTTGGTCTGATAGGAGTATTGTGCCCAAATTTGGTGTCAATTTGTCCAGTGGTTTTTGAGTTATGTTAATCCCACAAATGAACATTACATTTTTATTTATATAGATTATTATTATTATTTACAGTATTTATATTCCGCCCTTCTCACCACACAGGGGACTCAGGATGGATTACAATGTACATATACATGGCAAACATTCAATGCCATAGACACACAGCACATATAGATAGAGCCAGTGTTTCTCAACGTGGGGTACCCAGATGTTTTTGGCCTACAACTCCCAGAAATCCCAGCCATTTTACCAGCTGTTAGGATTTCTGGGAGTTGAAGGCCAAGAACATTTGGGGACCTCAGGTTGAGAACCACTGAGATAGACAGTCAGAGGCTATTTAACATTCCAACTTTTTCTGGCCACCAGGAGAGCTGTTGCTTCACTGTCCATCTATGACACTGATGAAGTACTTCCTCATTCCCCGCATGCTTGCTGGAGATTTTTATGGCCTCGTAAATTAGTTAAATTAGCCTCTCCACATAAGTGGTACCTAATTTTCCTACTTGACAGATGCAACTGTCTTTTGGGCTGCAAAGGTCGACAACAAGCTACACAATTTGGTTGGAAGCTCACTCCGACCCAGGCTGGTTTCGAACTCATGACCAGTTTTGAACTCATGGTCAGTAGTGATCTCAATGCAGCTGGCTCCCAGCCAGCTGTGCCACAGTCTCGTGATTTGTTAGGTGCAGGAGTTAATGAGAGAGAAGATAATAAAAGTTTGGACAGAAAGCAAAGTTTTAGAAAACAGAGGCAAACTCAGAGGCTGGGACGATCAGCTCGCCTACAACAAAAGAGAGATAACCAGCTGTTATCTGGTGGGAAGGTCAAGAAAAATGCTTTCCTTTCAGTTTTGGGATCTGAAAAAGCTTTATAATGATTCATGGGAGAAAGTTGCCCCAGTTGGATCAATGTTGTTATTCTATCATGGTCTTGCTTTCAAGTGCTCTGAGTTTCATGTACCAAGTTTTTGCCTAGCTCAAGATTTTTTTAATGAGATTTTCCTGCTGACAGGTTTCATGGATTCAAATGCCTAGTTTCATGGATTTTTATGTACTCATGAAGCTGTCCTAGCTGAGTCAATGTTGTTATTTTATCATGGTTTTGCTTTCAAGTGCTCTGAGTTTCATGTAGCAAGTTTTTGCCTAGTTCAAGATTTATTTATGAGAATTTCCTGCTGACAAGTTTCATGGATTCAAATGCCTAGTTTCATGGATTTTTATGTACTTATGAAGCTGTCCTAGTTGGGTCAATGTTGTTATTTTATCATGATTTTGCTTTCAAGTGCTCTGAGTTTCATGTACCAAGTTTTTGCCTAGCTCAAGATTTGTTTATGAGATTTTCCTGCTGACAGGTTTCATGGATTCAAATGCCTAGTTTCATGTATTTTTATGTACTCATGAAGCTGTCCTAGTTGGGTCAATGTTGTTATTTTATCATGGCTTTGTTTTCAAGTGCTCTGAGTGTCATGTAGCAAGTTTTTGCCTAGCTCAAGATTTGTTTATGAGATTTTCCTGCTGACAGGTTTCATGGATTCAAATGCCTAGTTTAATGGATTTTTATGTACTCATGGATCCTGTTTTCCTGTTTTACTTATGGATTATTCCTTATATGGGATCTTTACTGTTTTTGCTATTTTTACTGCTTTGCGTACACCTAGTCTTCAATAAACTGCTTTCTGATTTTACCAAGTTGGTGTGGTGTTTAAGTTCAGTGCTGTTCCTGCTCTGGTGTGCGACAGTACTCAAGCAATTGCAGAAAGTGGGAAGGAAAAAGAGAAACTGGGACATGTGAATACCCGCTGAAAAAGTGGGACAACAGAAGATTAATTGGGACTGTTGTCCTTGGCAAAAAAAAAAATCAGGAAACCAGTTGAAAGGGATGCAATAATTGAGCAGGAATCATTGCATGGTCCACCATTCCATCAGCAAACATTTGGAGCCTCGTCTATTTATTTGTGTAATCACTTTTGGGCCGAGCTGAATGTAAAATCAATGCTTTTGACTTCTTTTCATTCCTTGGTTTCTGGTTTATTTATAGCCACAAATACAAGCAACATTTAGGGGGAAATGGCAATGCGGTCTCTTGGTTTTTAGGTGATGGTTCCTTCGCATTTTTCTGGCTCGTACACTTTCTAAGCCACGGGGGAGAGAACCACTATCTTTCGCCTCTGTACCTTTTACCATAATGAATAAGAGGCCCAGAAATAATGTCCTGGCCTGTCTTCTTCGTTTCTCTTCCCCATCTCTAAGTTGGCAGAATCCATAATTTTGCTTTTAAATAAATTGGTCTGGCTGAAGGCATATTCCATTAACAGCTACAGCAGTGCTACAGCTTCTCGAGGCTTGTAAATATTGATGGGATCTTCGTGTTAGTCGGGGGCTTCTTTGGGTGCATCTATATCGTAGAATCAATGCAGTTGGACACGGCCTTGACTGTCAGAGTCCGGTGCTATGAATTAATGGGGTTAGAGACCCTAAATTGGGTCTTCTTAGGTCCACATCACGGGAACACGTAAGGAAGGAGACAGTCCCAAAAAAGATCAAAAAACAAGGTTTATTTTAGTTTCTTCATGAAGAAGACGGACAGCCTGGCAGCATACGCAGATGCTACCCTTCAAGTGACTGCCGCGCCCCTCCTCTTTTTCTGCTGACTTTTATACTCAAGTAATAGGTCACAGAAAGTACTCTTTCCAGCCCCTCTCCCTTGACCTTCTTGTACCTGCAGACTCTGCGCTTAACCACAACCTTTGAACTTAACCACAACACAACTTCCGACCTCTACATGTCACATCTTGTTTCTTAAAAACATTTCTTCCCTGTTGCTCCTTTTCTACAGAGAAAGGGTATGTTTCTCTTTTGCTGTTAATTTCATAATGGATATACGGAGCAGCAGATGGCTTTGTACCTCTGTCTCCAGCTCGCCTCCTCCCCAGCCATTCTGTTCCTCTTGTTGAGCCTGCCCTTTGTGTTTTAATGATTCACGTTGACTTTTAGTGCACATGAAAGAGCAACTGTTTGTCAGCTCTTCTTTTCCCCAAAGCTCTTCCCCCATTTATAGCAATATGTTCTGTTCCTTTTTCCGACCGGCTGTTTGTTCATTTTGCAGCATCCCAGACCTGAGATGATGCCAGGGAAGGGATGAGTGCAGGGAATGGAGCCGAGGAAGGGTGGAACGTCTCACCTTGGCTGTGGGGCCGAAGCCGAGATCCAATTAGAGAAAATGGGCATCCGTAATTGCGCACAGGATTTTAATGGGGTCGCGGAGGGGAGGGATGGGGGGCTCCTTTTTTGCCAATAGCTGATTAGGGGCCATTAATGGAGTGATGGGCTTTTAAATGAGCAACCCTGGGATTACATTATGGAGCAAGACAACCATGCTTCGGTTACTGGGTTGGTTTGAAAGGTAGTTTCATGTTGGCAAGATCTGAGGCTATGCTAACTAAAAACCCTTAAATTAATGTTTAATAGTGTCTTAAACTTCAGCTGCCCCAATTCGGCAAGGACAACAATAATAATTAATTCTCTGCCATCCCACTTGTTCAGCCGCTTTGAAAATGTCCTGGTTTCTCTGCCCTCCTCCCACTTTCCCCTTTTAGTTGCTGCAGACAGAGTGGAAAATACAAAAATAGCTTTTATTCATCATTATTATTATTATTATTATTATTATTATTATTATAGCACAGGGGACGCCCAGATCATTTGATGTTTTATCATCCTTGTGGGAGGCTTCTCTCATGTTCCCGCATGAGGAGCTGGAGCTGATAGAGGGAGCTCATCCGCCTCTCCCCGGATTCGAACCTGCGACCTTGCAGACAGCCAATTCTCTCACACCAGAAGCGACTTGCAGTTTCTCAGGTCGCTCCTGACACGACCAAAGAAAACAACTTACTAGTTGACCCCTGCCACGCGTTGCTGTGGCCCAGTCTGTGTATTTTATTTATTTATTTATTTACAGTATTTCTATTCCGCCCTCCTCACCCCGCAGGGGACTCAGGGCGGATTACAGTGTACACATATATGGCAAACATTCAATGCCAATTTTAACATACAACATATACAGACATACACAGAGGCTATTTAACTTTTTCTGGCCGCCAGGGGAGCTGTCGCTTTCATTGTCCACCTGCGACACTGATGAAGTACTTCCGCATTCCCCGCATGCTTTTTGCTGGAGTCTTTTTCATGGCCTCATAAATTAGTTAAATTAGCCTCCCAACACTTTAAGGTGGTACCTAATTTTCCTACTTGACAGATGCAATTGTCTTTTGGGTTGCAATGAATCCATGTAAACCCTACCTTTAGATCGGGTATGGACAAACCCAGGCCCGGGGCCAGATGCGGCCCCTTGGGCTCTTTTCTCAGGCCCTCCTCTCTGTCACCATCCTATTCTTCCTTCATTCTCTCTTTCTTTCCTCCTTCTCTCCTTCTTTCTTCTTTCCTTCCACCTTTTCGTCCTTCCTTCCTTCCTTCCCTTTTCCTTCCTTCTTTCTTTCCTTCCTTCCATCCTTCCTTTCCACACTTTAGTTTTTCCCTCTTTCCCTCCCTTTTGTCTTTCCTTCCTTCTCTTTTTCCTTCCTCCTTACCTCGCTCCTTTCCCTCCCTCTTTCTCCCTCCATTCTTCCATCTCTCCCTTTCTCCTTCCTTCCTTCCTTCCTTCCTTCCTTCCTTCCTTCCTTCCTTCCTTTCCATCCCTTAGTCCTTCCCTCTTTCCCTCCCTTTTGTCTTGCCTTTCTTCTCTCTTTCCTTCCTCCTTACCTCCCTCCCTTCCTCTTTCTCCCTTCATCCTTCCATCTCTCCCTTTCTCCTTCTTCCTTCTTTCCTTCTTTCCTTCCTTCTCTCTTTCCTTCTCTTTCCTTCCTCCTTCCCTCCTTTCCTTCCTTCCTTCCTTCCTTCCTTCCTTCCTTCCCTTTAGTCCTTCTCTCTTTCCCTCCCTTTTCTCTTTCCTTCCTTCTCTTTTTCCTTCCTCCTTCCCTCCCTCTCTCTCCCTCCATCTTTCCATCTCTCCCTTTTGTTTCCTTCCTTCCTTCCTTCCTTCCTTCCTTCCTTCCTTCCTTCCTTCCTTCCTGCCTGCCTGCCTGCCTGCCTGCCTGCCTACCTCGCTCCCTTCCCTCCCTCTTTCTCACTCCATCCTTCCATCTCTCCCTTTCTCCTTCCTTCTTTCCTTCCTTCCTTCCTTCCTTCCTTCCTTCCTTCCTTCCTCCTACCTTCCCTTCTGTCTTTCTTTCCTTCTCTTTCCTCCCTCCCTCCCTCCCTTCCCTTCCCTCCTCCCCTTTTGTCTTGCCTTCCTTCTCTCTTCCCTTCCTCCTTCCCTTCCCTCCCTCCCTCCATCCTTCCATCTCCCCCTTCCTCCTTCTTCCTTCCTCCCTCCCTCCCTCCCTCCCTCCCTTCTTTCTTTCTTTCCTTCTCTCTTTCCTTCCTTTTTCCCTTCCTTCCTTCCTTCCTTCCTTCCTTCCTTCCTTCCTCTTTCCTTCCCTTCTGTCTTTCTTTCTTTCCTTCTCTCTTTCCTTCCTCCTTCCCTCCTCCTTCCCTCCTTTCCTTCCTTTCTTCCTTCTTTCCTTCCTTCCTTTCCACCCTTTAGTCCTTCCCTCTTTCCCTCCCTTTTGTCTTTCCTTCCTTCTTGCATTCCTTCCTTTTTCCCCTGCTTCCCTTCCCTTCCTCTTTCTCCTTCCTTCCTTCCTTCCTTCCTTCCTTCCTTCCTTCCTTCCTTCCTTCCTTCCTTCCTTCCTTTCTTCCTTAATCTTTCCCTCCCTCCCTCCCTCCCTCCCTCCTTCCCATCCATCCATCCATCCTTCCACCCTTCTCTTAATCCCTTCCTTCCCCTTTGTCTTTCCTTCCTTCCCTCTTTCCTCTCCCCTTCCCTCTCTCCTTCTTTCTGCTTCCATCCCTCCCTTCCTCCCTTTCCTCCTTCTTTCCCTTTCCCTTTCCTTCCAGAGCAGAGAAGAGGGTGAATCCTGGCCCCACAACAAAGGGGAAAGGAAGGTAAATACAAAGACCTTCCTGCAGAGCGTTTGCAAGCTGTATCAGGAGATGGATGAAGCCTTGGCAATTGTGGCAAGGTCCTGCTCTCCTAGCTGAGAGGAGATTTGCACGCAGCTCTTGCTCTGACCTCAGAACTGGAGGATACACACTCTCCTCTCTTGCAAAGATCTGGGATCCCGAACTCTGTTTATTGCACGCAGCTGGCATGATCCAGGACTTGTAAAAGGCCTTACACAACACGTAGGTTTCTGGACAATGCAAATTGCCCTTTCTTTCTTTTTACTGACAGTTGGGCATAAATATCTCTCAAGGAGCAAAACGCCAACGCTCTCTCCCACCATTTCTAGTCAGCATTGTCTCGGTTGCATTTTCCACTTGGGTTCCCCACCAGGAAAGGGATGCGGTAGCTTCTCTTGGCTTGGAAGAAGCTGCTTCTTTAAATAACTACCCAGTGCCTGCAAATGCATCCCCTGAGGGAAGCTCAGGAGAGTGGGCAGAGCACAGAAGATTGCAGGAGAAGGAGGAGAAGAAGGGGGAGAAAAGGGCTGTGCAACCAAGCCCATTCTGCCAGAGCGAAGCCAAAGGAGCAGAGAGATGCTCGGTGGCTCATACGCAGCAGTGATGCTCAGTTATTCATGAATTAGTGAAGCTTGCAAGGAACACAAACCAGAGCCAAGGATTTGCCGGAGTCCAATTTAGAAGAGTCCAAAAACCAGGGCTGATAACACCTCAATGGCTCTTGGTTCCACTGGTTTGTTCCTTAAGGAGCTTGAGACTGGCACACATTAAAAGTCACAGTTATTTCTTTGGTCGTCGTACTCATCGCTATCTCAATCTCTCTACCCATTTTCTAGATCTGAGCCTTGGGGATGAATGGGTTGTCAACAGAGGCAGCCCTAGGTAATTTTCAACGGTAAGCAAACAGTATTTTGGTGCCCCCCCCCCCAACCAATCATTGATATATATTTTCTGTTTGTCGTGGGAGTTCTGTGTGCCATATTTGGTTCAATTCCGTCATTGGTGGAGTTCAGAATGCTCTTTGATTGTAGGTGAACTATATATCCCAGTAACTACACTTGCCGCACTTGCTCCTTTGCCTGGCCCGCTTTGGGTTCGGAGGCGTGCCTGAAGACCCCGGTGTGTGCACCAAAAGTCACCTCTTCTCCTGACTTTCTCCTCAGCCATTGGGACCAAGAGAGAGAGAGAGAGAGAGAGAGACAGGTGGAGATGCCCAACTTTCCTGAAGGTAGGCGCAAAAACAAAGGAGGGAGCGGAGGTGGGAGATACCTCCAGCCGGAGGGGCGCTCTCTCTCTCTCTCTCTCTCTTGGTCCCAATGGCTGAAGAGAAAGTCAGGAGAAGAGGCGACTTTTGGTGCGCACGCTGGGGTCTCCAGACATGCCTCTACACCCAAAACGGGACAGGCGTGGCGGCTCTGCCCCTTGGCCCACCTGCGGATTGGGGAGAGGAGAGGAGGCGGGTGGAGCACCAGAGGATCGGGAAAGGGAGCTGGTCATGGGGAAGGGATCAAACGCAGAGAACGATTGAGCACCGGCTCTGCTCACGCACCCGGTGACCGGGTGGAGCAGGAATGAGAGGGGCTAGGTGAGGCTCAAGGGCCCGGCCCCTTTGGGAAGAGTGGCATTTACAGAGGCGCCACTGTGCCCCTGGCAAAGAAAAGTGTTCTGCGACCACTTACTTCGCGTAATGGACGAGCCGCCCCTGGTTGTCACATATCACGGGTGTCAAATTCATTCCCATTGAGGGAGACATCAGCCTTATTATGGTTGCCTTCCAAGGGCCATTGAATCCTTACTTACTTAGGCAATCCCTCGTTGTCCAAGGATGATGGTCCTCCAAGTTTGGTCTCTTGGCGATGGGTCCGTAGGTGACTGTGGAGCCCTATTCTTGACTGGCATGTTCTCCCACAGTGAGGGCATTGGTTTCCAGGTGGAAGGTGGTCCCGGTTGGGGTTGGCTTGATGTGCCTTCCTCTTGGCACGTTTCTCTCTTTCGCCCTCCATTCGTGCCTCTTCAAATTCTACAGCACTGCTGGTCACAGCTGACCTCTAGCTGGACTGCTCAATGGCCAGGCCTTCTGTCAGGTTTTACAATGTATTGTAATGTAATATAGCTGAGTCGTGCACTGCTAATGGGCTTCTATTGGGAATGCTGAGTCATGCATTAACTGTGTATAGAACTTCATTTGGGGAATGTATTCTGGCCTAGTCCAGGTGATTGTGAATGATGTAATCCTGGATCTGAGTTGAGTCAGTGAGTTGGGAACCAATCGGTGATTGCTATGCATAAATAAATTGTATATAAGGAAGTCATGTACAGTGTATATCTCTCCTTGTGCTGTGATGTTGTTTGTCGAAGGCTATATGTAATTAAAAGAACCTGTCTGCTAAGACAAGATATAACTGTATGCTGTGGTAAGTTTGTAATATCATATAGACTGGGGAAAATACACTGGTAAAATTGACAGTGGCCGGGCATGTGCTCAAGTGTTTGTAAAAGGTTCCAGAGTGACTGCAGGCTGTGGGAGAAGTTGACTGAAAATACTGTGCAGGAAGAAGCTACTGGAAAGCGCTGAAGTTGTGCAATTGATCTGCTGCTGAATTGTGAAGTTAATCTCAACAGCTTCCCAGTTCTCGGTGTCTATGCCACAGTTTTTAAGGTTGGCTTTGAGCCTATCTTTCAATCTCTTTTCCTGCCCTCCAACGTTCCATTTCCCATTCTTGAGTTTGGAGTAGAGAAATTGCTTTGGAAGATGGTGATCGGGCATCCAGACAACGTGGCCGATCCAGTGGAGTTGATGGCAGAGGAGCATCGCTTCAATGCTGGTGGTCTTTGCTTCTTCTTCGAGCACACTGACATTTGTCTGCCTGCCTTCCAAAGAGATTTGTGGGATTTTTTGGAGGCAACATTGATAGAATCGTTCCAGGAGTTGCATGTGACATCTGTAGATACTCCATATTTCGCAGGCATATAGCAGGGTTGGGAGGACAATAGCTTTGTAAACAAGCCCCTTGGTCTCTCTACGGCTGTCGCGGTACTCAAACACTCTGTGCTTCATTCGGAAAAAAGCTGCACTCGCGGAGCTCAGGCGATATTGCATTTCAGTGTCAATGTTGACTTTTATGGAGAGGTGGCTGCCTGGACATCAACACAACATACCTCCTTTCTGTTCCTGGACATCAACACAACTTGGACATCGACACAATATACCTCCTTTCTGTTCCTGGACATCGACACAACCTGGACATCGACACAACATACTCCTTTCTGTTCCTGGACATCGACACAACCTGGACATCGACACAACATACCTCCTTTCTGTTCCTGGACATCGACACAACCTGGACATCGACACAACATACCTCCTTTCTGTTCCTGGACATCGACACAACCTGGACATCGACACAACATACCTCCTTTCTGTTCCTGGACATCGACACAACCTGGACATCAACACAACATACCTCCTTTCTGTTCCTGGACATCGACACAACCTGGACATCGACACAACATACCTCCTTTCTGTTCCTGGACATCGACACAACCTGGACATCAACACAACATACCTCCTTTCTGTTCCTGGACATAGACACAACCTGGACATCGAAACAACATACCTCCTTTCTGTTCCTGGACATCAACACAACCTGGACATCGACACAACATACCTCCTTTCTGTTCCTGGACATCGACACAACCTGGACATCGACACAACATACCTCCTTTCTGTTCCTGGACATCGACACAACCTGGACATCGACACAACATACCTCTTTTCTGTTCCTGGACATCGACACAACCTGGACATCGACACAACATACCTCCTTTCTGTTCCTGGACATCGACACAACCTGGACATCGACACAACATACCTCCTTTCTGTTCCTGGACATAGACACAACCTGGACATCGACACAACATACCTCTTTTCTGTTCCTGGACATCGACACAACCTGGACATCGACACAACATACCTCCTTTCTGTTCCTGGACATCGACACAACCTGGACATCGACACAACATACCTCCTTTCTGTTCCTGGACATCGACACAACCTGGACATCGACACAACATACCTCCTTTCTGTTCCTGGACATCGACACAACCTGGACATCGACACAACATGCCTCCGTCCTGTTCCTGGACATCAACACAACCTGGACATTGACACAACATACCTCCTTTCTGTTCCTGGATATCGACACAACCTGGACATCGAAACAACATACCTCCTTTCTGTTCCTGGACATCAACACAACCTGGACATCGACACAACATACCTCCTTTCTGTTCCTGGACATCGACACAACCTGGACATCGACACAACATACCTCCTTTCTGTTCCTGGACATCGACACAACCTGGACATCGACACAACATACCTCTTTTCTGTTCCTGGACATCGACACAGCATACCTCCTTTCTGTTCCTGGACATCGACACAACCTGGACATCGACACAACATACCTCCTTTCTGTTCCTGGACATAGACACAACCTGGACATCGACACAACATACCTCTTTTCTGTTCCTGGACATCGACACAACCTGGACATCGACACAACATACCTCCTTTCTGTTCCTGGACATCGACACAACCTGGACATCGACACAACATGCCTCCGTCCTGTTCCTGGACATCAACACAACCTGGACATTGACACAACATACCTCCTTTCTGTTCCTGGATATCGACACAACCTGGACATCGAAACAACATACCTCCTTTCTGTTCCTGGACATCGACACAACCTGGACATCGACACAACATACCTCCTTTCTGTTCCTGGACATCGACACAACCTGGACATCGACACAACATACCTCCTTTCTGTTCCTGGACATCGACACAACCTGGACATCGACACAACATACCTCCTTTCTGTTCCTGGACATCGACACAACCTGGACATCGACACAACATGCCTCCGTCCTGTTCCTGGACATCAACACAACCTGGACATTGACACAACATACCTCCTTTCTGTTCCTGGATATCGACACAACCTGGACATCGAAACAACATACCTCCTTTCTGTTCCTGGACATCGACACAACCTGGACATCGACACAACATACCTCCTTTCTGTTCCTGGACATCGACACAACCTGGACATCGACACAACATACCTCCTTTCTGTTCCTGGACATCAACACAACCTGGACATCGAAACAACATACCTCCTTTCTGTTCCTGGACATCGACACAACCTGGACATCGACACAACATACCTCCTTTCTGTTCCTGGACATCGACACAACCTGGACATCGACACAACATACCTCCTTTCTGTTCCTGGACATCGACACAACCTGGACATCGACACAACATACCTCCTTTCTGTTCCTGGACATCGACACAACCTGGACATCGACACAACATACCTCCTTTCTGTTCCTGGACATAGACACAACCTGGACATCGACACAACATACCTCTTTTCTGTTCCTGGACATCGACACAACCTGGACATCAACACAACATACCTCCTTTCTGTTCTTGGACATCGACACAACCTGGACATGGACACAACATACCTCTTTTCTGTTCCTGGACATCGACACAACCTGGACATCGACACAACATACCTCCTTTCTGTTCCTGGACATCGACACAACCTGGACATCGACACAACATACCTCCTTTCTGTTCCTGGACATCGACACAACCTGGACATCGACACAACATACCTCCTTTCTGTTCCTGGACATCGACACAACCTGGACATCGACACAACATGCCTCCTTCCTGTTCCTGGACATCGACACAACCTGGACACTGACACAACATACCTCCTTTCTGTTCCTGGATATCGACACAACCTGGACATCGACACAACATACCTCCTTTCTGTTCCTGGACATCGACACAACCTGGACATTGAAACAACATACCTGCTTTCTGTTCCTGGATATCGACACAACCTGGACATCGACACAACATACCTCCTTTCTGTTCCTGGACATCAACACAACCTGGACACTGACACAACATACCTCCTTTCTGTTCCTGGACATCGACACAACCTGGACATTGACACAACATACCTCCTTTCTGTTCCTGGACATCAACACAACCTGGACATCGACACAACATACCTGCTTTCTGTTCCTGGATATCGACACAACCTGGACATCGACACAACATACCTCCTTTCTGTTCCTGGATATCGACACAACCTGGACATCGACACAACATACCTCCTTTCTGTTCCTGGACATCGACACAACCTGGACATCGACACAACATACCTCCTTTCTGTTCCTGGACATCAACACAACCTGGACATCGACACAACATGCCTCCTTCCTGTTCCTGGACATCAACACAACCTGGACATTGACACAACATACCTCCTTTCTGTTCCTGGATATCGACACAACCTGGACATCGACACAACATACCTCCTTTCTGTTCCTGGACATCGACACAACCTGGACATTGACACAACATACCTCCTTTCTGTTCCTGGATATCGACACAACCTGGACATCGAAACAACATACCTCCTTTCTGTTCCTGGACATCGACACAACCTGGACATCGAAACAACATACCTCCTTTCTGTTCCTGGACATCAACACAACCTGGACATCGACACAACATACCTCCTTTCTGTTCCTGGATATCGACACAACCTGGACATCGAAACAACATACCTCCTTTCTGTTCCTGGACATCGACACAACCTGGACATTGACACAACATACCTCCTTTCTGTTCCTGGACATCAACACAACCTGGACATCGACACAACATACCTCCTTTCTGTTCCTGGATATCGACACAACCTGGACATCGAAACAACATACCTCCTTTCTGTTCCTGGACATCAACACAACCTGGACATCAACACAACATACCTCCTTTCTGTTCCTGGACATCGACACAACCTGGACATCGACACAACATACCTCCTTTCTGTTCCTGGACATCGACACAACCTGGACATCAACACAACATACCTCCTTTCTGTTCCTGGATATTGACACAACCTGGACATCGACACAACATACCTCCTTTCTGTTCTGTCTGTTTCTGTTTTGTCTATCCAAAACGACATTGAATGTTTGCCGTGAATGTGTACTCTGATCCGCCCTGAGTCCTACTGGGGAAATAAGGCACGGTATGAATAAAGTATTGTTGTTGTTGTTGCTATTATTATTATTATTATTATTATTATTATTATTATTATTATTATGTGTAGATGTGTCCACAGTTGGATCTGATGGTGTTGTTAAGACTCCTCTGTTGTCAGATTTGTATACCACGCCATTCACTATACATTTCCAAGGCAGTGGACTGTGAAATCCTAAAACTGATGAAATCGTACGATAGAGGAAAAAATTAAAAGAGAGTAAATGAGGCATAAGAACAAAAAACCACTAAGTAAAAAGTAGAGGAGATGAGCAAAGAGATGATATTGATTTGAATTATTGACTTCGGAGGCTCAGCTCCTGAAAACACAATTCAATGAACATCTTAGCCCAGATTTTGCATCTGCGGGTTTTGATTCTACAGAAACGGTCGATCCTCAAGGTGAGAGATACGAAAAATCCTGAAACTATATAAATGAAAATGTAAATGTTAGTTTGTGGGTGACCTCACAACTCCCAAAATCCTTCACCAATTGCTTCGAATTTTGGACACCACATAGCAATCGAACGGGCAAAGGTTTTAAGGTTTTCAAAACCAAACTACAAAACAGATGTCACACCTGTGACAGGTAAAAACCTGTCCTGTTTCAAGAATAGCACCATCTGCTGGTCACCCCGGCAAATGCTAAGGTTCTAAACCTAACATATCCTTTGCTTGGGAACACCTCGCTCTTTGATCTGCACAGGCAACGGAACAACAAAAAATATTGTATACCCACAAACATTATGAAATTACAATACAGCCTTGTTTGTCCAACCTTTGCTCATCCAACTTTCTGTATTATCCAACGCAGTCTGCCTCCCGTCCGGATCCACAGCTTTTTCAACACAATGTGATGTTTGGTGCTAAATTTGTAAATACAGTATTTTACTACATGATGTTACCTAGTATTGAACTGCTTTTTCTGTCAATGTGCTGTAAAACAAGATGTTTTGGTGCTTAATTTGTAAAATCATAACGTAATTTGACATTTCATAGGCTTTTCCTTAATCCTTCCTTATTATCCAGCATTTTCCCTTATCCAAAGTTCTGCTGGCCCACTTATGTTGGATGAGAGAGACTCCACTGTACATATATTACAAACTATCTCTTTCTCTTTTCAGTGTGAAATCACATATATTAGAAACCAGCTCTTTCGCTTTTCTGTCTTTCCCATTTCACCACACTGGACCACAGCATCACATGGCCGGGTACAGCTAGTATAAGCTAAACAACCCTAAATGGTTCCAGCCCAGCTTACCTGTCTGAACGTATCACGTTGATACCAGGCAAGATTCTGGAAAAGATGGCTAAGGAAGTGGTCTGCAAACACTTAGAAACAAATGCAGTCATCGCTAAGAGTCAACATGGATTTATCAAAAACAAGTCATGCCAGATTCATCTGATCTCTTTTTCGATAGCGTTAAAAGCTAGGTAGATGTGGGGAATGCCATGGATGTAGCGTGGTTGGATTTCAGTAAGGCCTTCAACAAGGTCCCCCATGACCTTCTGGCAAGGAAACTAGTCCAATGTGGGTGTAGCAAAACTACAGTGAGGTGGATCTGGAATTGGTTAAATCATAGAATCATAGAATCAAAGAGTTGGAAGAGACCTCATGGGCCATCCAGTCCAACCCCATTCTGCCAAGAAGCAGGAATATTGCATTCAAATCACCTCTGACAAATGGCCATCCAGCCTCTGCTTAAAAGCTTCCAAAGAAGGAGCCTCCACCACACTCCGGGGCAGAGAGTTCCACTGCTGAACGGCTCTCACAGTCAGGAAGTTCTTCCTCATGTTCAGGTGGAATCTCCTTTCTTGTAGTTTGAAGCCATTGTTCCGCGTCCTAGTCTCCAGGGAAGCAGAAAACAAGCTTGCTCCCTCCTCCCTGTGGC